>NC_044907.1:73157450-73401120 GCF_001633185.2 Quercus lobata | reverse complement strand
ACTACGTTCCTATCAAAAATAAAAAACAGAGTGTATAATTATGTATACTACGTTTAATACCACTGTTTGAAGCCCCTCTTGATAAAAAGAAAACTAACTTGCTTAAGACATAAAAAAAAAAAAAAAAAAAAAAAAAAGAAAAAAAAAAGAAAGAGAAAGATTGCTACACGGAGAAAGGAGAAAGAGAGACCGAGAGAAAAGAGAGACAAAAAAATAGAGAGGCAGAGAACGGAGAAGGAGAGAGAGATCGAGAGATCAAAAACTACAGTTTGCAATCAAGAACAAAAGATGTCTCTCCCTTCCTATCAGATTTTCTGCCATCACCGTAAACCTCCACTTGCTACCCGACCATCAAAATCTCTACTGGTAAGTTCTGTTTTAAATTTAAAAATTTAGGGTTTTGGGTTTTATTTGGAGAATCAATTGGGTGTTAATTATGATTTAGAATGGTATTTTGGGTCAGATTTGGTTTTGATTAAGGGATACGAAGATAGAGGAACCAAGTAGAGTTCGTAGCGATACTGCGATACAGAGAAAGGGAAGGAGAAAAAAAAAAGATTGCGGCACAGTGAGGATTTGCTAATTCTTTCCCTGGAATAAGAAGAAGTAAGGAAGATGAAGCGACAAGAATGAAGAGGAGTCATACCCCGCCCATTACGACATGCTTTTGATGGGTACCTATTCTTTTTCTTCTAAATTTTTTCCCAAATTTAGAAGGAAGATTTGACCTTTTATCTATTTTGAAAGTTAGGTTTTAGTTCCTGATTAAAACTCAGAAACTAACAAGAGTTCTTTTGATTAACAATGCATCCGTCGGGTTCCTATTCTTTCTCAAACTTTTTTTTTTTCACAAATTTAAAGTTAAATTAATTTTGTCATATGTTTTCCAGTTATACAATTGCAATGAGATTTTGTTTCTTGAAATTAGGGTTAAGGAAATCAGAGTTATGATATTTGACTTTTTTTATTAAATATCTTCGGTAATGGTTTGTTTGAATTCTTCTTTTTTGGATTTAAATCATTCAATTTCTTTCTCTGCAAATCTAGAGTCTCTAATTTAATCAAAGCAAAGGTATTAATTTCTTTTCCTTACATTCTCTTCGATTATGGTTTGCTTTCAATTTAGGAATTTGGATTTATAACCCTTTTCCTCTCTATTTGTTAAAATCAAGGAAAACACTCACAATATGAAAATCCTACCTGAGTTTTATTGGCCTCTTACCTGTTCTGTTTTTTTAAGGGGAGTGAAATTGTGGGATTTTGAAATCTGATAGAATAACTTTCTCTATATATTTTTAAAAAAGAGACTTTTAAGTCTTGATTTTGTTGTTTTTGATGTTGGATTTTAATGGGTTTAAATTGTGAAATCTAAAAGTATAATAGTAAAAGGAAATGCATCAAGTTCTAAAGTTTTCTTTTTTGTTTGTCTCAAATTTCAATTACATTTGTTAGTATACTTTTATAATTGTGGATTACTTTTGGTATTTAAATACCATGAAATTTCAGTAAGTTGCGGAGACAAGTAGAGAATCTGTCATGTAGCCAGAACCACTACAGGTAAAGGTTATTGTTTATTCGTTTTTAAATTATGCCATAACTTGATTTTATGTTTAGTCATTTGGTTGGATAGGTTTGGATTTATGTATTTCAGTTAGATTTGGATTTGGCTATAATAATTGGGTTAGAAATTTTTCTTTCCCCGTAATGAGCATTTTTAAATTTGTGCCTTTGGTTTTTTGTTAAATTCCTTATTCAAAATCTTGGTTTCTCTATTTGTGTTTGCCTTTTGTTGGAGCCATTGGATTGTGTGGAATTATAATGGTGTGGACATCAGATATTTTTAATTGGCATGGACCTATTAATGTTCCTCAAATTTTTTTTTTAATACCTCATCATTTCTTTCTTTGTTTTAGAGTTATGATTGAATTTTAACCTATGGTGCCTATTGTTTCTATTTGTGTTATTTATATTTCAATCTATGTAGAGAGCAAAGAGTAGGGAGGCAATGAGACATGAGAGAATCAGAAGTGTTACCAACAAAGGATGCAATTTCAACATGATTGGTAAACCCAATGCGGCTAGCTAATCTTCTTTACAAGATAGCCTTTACTGTCTACAACAATCTGTCATTAACATAGGTTTTAAACTTTTAATTCTTTTTCACCTTTCTTATATGGCACACTTTCTACTTCTTTCTATTTGTGCATAGGACTTCTATTATTTCTGTTAATTGTTTCTTCAAACTTATCTTATTTTAAAATGATATTTTATTTCATATTTTTAGTGCATATTGGCATGACCAGCATGGAGATTTATTGAGTTTTTTTAATGCCTCTTATAAGTGTTGAATATAGAGGACAAAACAGGGGTATAATAGAGTTGTTGGTGACGGATAATGTCTATATTCTCATGTATTTTCTTTTTAAGTTCTTTTTGGCACTTAAATGTGAAGAGAAAACAATAGAAGACCAGCAATTGTTGTTGAACATTCCACTTGACAAAATGCAACTAATCCTAACCATGAAGAATAGATTATCATTGTACAAATACATATGATCATTTCTTAGAGTATGAGTTTTTGATGGCTGTAGGTAATATTTTGAATATTAGAATCCACCTTTAATCTTATGTAATGAAAATTATCATAAATAGAGGGGTTATATATCTTTAGTAAACTTTGGTGCTTAGTCTTACTATAGTTTGAAAATGTACTACAATTTGACAGTAGGCATGATCTATTGACAAACGATCCTTAATTTCCAACCTGTTACTTAAGATTGCATTAAGAAATTGGTCTTACAATCACCCATTAATGTGTAGTAGTCTCTCTTTTGTTTCAGTTTTGCCCTTGCAACATGTGAATAAAATGCTTTTTGGAAAAATCTTGATAGAATTTTGGAGGGTTAAATTATAATGGAAGTAACTACTGCCATGTTATTTCCTTTTTTTTTTTTTAATATAAGAAAATTAAATATTCAACAAACTAATAGAAAAACATGTCAAATGGTGATGCATAGATTGAACACCACAATGGACATTAATGTTACACAAATTATACCAAGGAGACCACATGAAGTACAGGATGGAGAACTTTCCTTGCATAATGGAAAATCAGTATCTTAAATAAAGGACTTGGAGTGGAACTTAGAGACAAAGGTATCAAAGGTAAACGAGAAAAACTATTTGTAAATTTACAAATGCACACGTAATATAAATATACATTATACTAACAACTTTGCAACTGAAACAAGTATAGGATACATGTCCAAGTAGAAAGTAAAACCGATTCAACAACATTCATTTCGTTTGACAAAGCGACTGAGAAATTTGTATCTAAGATTGTAAAAGAACTTGCAGAGATATAAGCAGAGGTAATTTCAATTAGAAATATCAATTCTATTTCCGTAGCTTTTCCTCTTACATACATTATCCCCAATCTGTCCTTGCACTCAAAAACAATGCCAGTCAATTTTATTTCTATTAGCAAAACACTTGCACTTTATTAGCATCATTATTTGAACAATTAACCATCCACCCCCTTTCATATTTTACTATTACATTAAGTGAAATAAACCAACCTTCAAAAACAATTTTGTTCTTCAAAAAACACACAGAATCTCATGCAAAGCGTTAATCATGATGTATGTATGTTTACTTTGCTAAATTTATGAGCTCTTAGGTTTTCTTCTTTTCCTATTACTAACCAATCATATTGACAGTTTATGCCTGATGTGTTAGTGTACAATATTGTTGATTAAAATCATAATGGTTGTTGAGGTTGTACTACTCTTTGTATTTCTATGGTAGGTAACGTAGAAGTAACAACCATATAGTTTATCTCTACTATATACAATCTCTTCTACCAAAAAAAAAAAAAAAAAAAAAGATTGGTGGGGAGATATTTCTAAGAAAGGGGCTCTGCCTTGGCAAATAACAGCTGTGATGGAAGACATCTGAGACTTCCTGGCTTAGTGTAGACATTTATATTTTGTACATAGAAATTTATTGGCAAAAGAAAAGTCTTAGGTGCATTTTTTTGGGACAATAACTACAGTGCTTAGTAGTTTTTCTTTCTTCAAGATTTATAGAAAGCTTATAGAAATGTTCAAAGGGCTTAAAAAGGTTTGTAATTCCGTATGCAATATATTTGGATCAATGATGATTTAAATGCCAGTCAGGTTTTTGGTTTGCATGTATGTTATGCATTATAAAATGCATATAAGTTTAGACTTAAATATGATTTTTTATTTTATTTTGTTAGTTAGTATGGTTTAGTAGTAGTTGTGAAATTGAATTAAACATCTATTGAATGGATAGACTAAGGAGAATATGTGTCTAAAATTAATGAGGTTAAGAAAATTTATGTCATGAGGTAGCTTAAACAAAACATAGATTATTATCAAACTTTGTGGTTTATATGCATTTATGATTTTTTTTTTTTAATTTTTTTAGTTCCTTATCAAGTTTCTAAGATACATTTACTTTGCGCAGTATATAAATGTTAAAGGCACATTGGAATTCAAAAGAAAAAAAAAAGGTTAGCTAATGCTGAATCAGTATCTTCGAATGCACTTGGTTGGATTGTTCTAGATTAGATATTTGAGTTAGATTTGGTTTTAATTATGGTATTGGGTTTAAAATAAATTTTGTTTTGAGTATTTGAATTAGATCTGGATTAAAACTGTAATACCGTATGCAATCATCTCATCTCTTTTATAAACCACTAATCTCTTAGGTGATAAATATCATGGGTATTTTGATTGGATTGGTTTTGTTTTAGGTATTTTGGTTAGATTTATTTTAAATAATCTGAATTTTTTTGTAATTAAGGTACGTATTTAGGTTAGAAGCAGTTTTGCTATGGGTATTTGTGTAAGATTTGGTTTTGATTTGTAATATATAATTGCTAAACTTCTATTCAGTCATAAGTTAATCTTTGACTTGGGAGGGGAGAATGTTCCACATGGAAGCCTTTCAAAATTGGATATGGAATTTGAGCATATTGGTTTGATGGGCATGTTTCCTTTTCTTTGCAAGTATTGATTTTAAAGCTTTTCAATTTGTGAGTCTTTACATTGTCAATTAGTTAACAGTTTTTTTTTTCTTCAATTTCTTTTGGGGCTTCTTGAATGCTGAAAAAACTATAAGAAAGACAGAGAATTACCATTTTCTGTTTGCAAGATTTGGGGCTGTGCAAGCTTGAAAATAATATAATTTAGCTTGATTTTTTTTAAAAAATAGTTTTGTTTGTTTAGCTTTTGAGAAAATTAACTATTGTGAAAGAAAATATCATGTTGATTCTCACAACAATTCTCTATTTGTAGCTTATAAACCTGCTGAAGATGGAAAATGAGAAGATGATAGCATGCTTATTCAAATGCTTCGCAAACGAAACAATGCTACTAAAAAAAATGCATCAAAGAAGAAGAAAAATTGAAGGAGGAAAAATAGCAACTACAGAATTCAATTTAATTTTCAGTTTTTGTTTTTCCTCCTACCTGGTGGGTGAATTTTTAATAATAAAACAATGAATGTGATTGCTATTAAGTTGACAGGTTTTTAGTGGTATCATCTTAATATCTTTTGGTTAATTTTTTGTTTATAGTTTGTGAAATTTCTATTGCTATGACAGCCTTGCAGCTATTCTTTGATGATAACTTCATATTATCCAACCAACTGATGTGAATGCTCTTAGGGTGTTTATGTGTTGATCATCCTTATGTTTGGTTTATTTGTTTTACCATTAAGCTGCAATTAAATAATGTGCCACGAAAAAGACATATTTTAAACTAGGAAAAAGCAAAGCCACCATCAATTATTGTTCTTATTATCACAAATTTTTTGTCACTAATGAATAATTATTGGAGGATTTACAGACAGTTCAGTCAACCTCAACTAATATACATAGATGGTTACAAATTAAAGAATGATCATATATACTTCCTTTTCTAAATTTTTTGTTTCCTTACATCTTTCCTTTTCCCCCTTTTATGTACCAACTTTAAGTCCATACTTTCGGGTGAAAGAAGTTCCGAGGCAATGCAAGATGGACTCAAGGGACTCCTTGGGCTGACACTTAATTGAGATGGCTCATATCCCATGAGGAAGTACTCCAATGGTATTAACTTAGCATGGGGCTGCTCCTCTGTCACCATTGACCCACGTGCCTGAACCTATATGTCCCCATATTCATAATAGCTTAATGTATATAGTTTTAGGTATTGGACACTATATGCTTAAATATACTATGTTATTAAAGTTTGAATATATGTAGTAGAAGTATGATAAGTTTATGTTAAATGCAAAGTTCATTAATATGTAAAACGATTCCGTGCATTGCGCGGGTTAAACACTAGTTCTATATAAAAGCAGAAGCTGAAAGAAAATGAGTTCCTAAAATTAAGGAGGTAATGACAAATAGGAAAAAAGACCCTTTAAAAAACTGACACCTATACAATTTTAAGTCAAAAGACTCGCACGGTACACCGTTTCAGTATTCTAAGATTTTTTACTTTTACTTCTACAGCGTTGGAAGCCTCTCAATATAGATATAAAAACCTCAAAGCCAAACATTAGCATTTCATTCCACAAGTCTAAAAACAAAAGCATCCACTATTTCCATTCGTTAAACACAAACGGCCAAAACAAAAGCCCTTCCTTGCCGATCTTCTCTGCGATAGAGTGTGAACTTGCCCATTCAGATTTCTGCCACCAAGTCAGTTTAGAGACACAAGAGAATGATCGTTCCATCGTTTGAAGATTCTTTTAATAACTGTTTGGAATAAGCCGATACAGAAGGAGAGAGGACGATAGAGAGACGGTAAGTCTGAATAACCATGAGAGACAGAAAGATAAATTTGAGGGGTGCCATACAAGTTCTGTCATCACCGTTAGGGCTGCCGCCCATAAGTTTTGTTTTTAATTTTAGAAAGTGGAGTTTTTTTTGGGAGAATCATTTGGGCTTTATTTATGATTTAGTTATTTTGGTTTGATTGGTTATGATTTAGGTTTTTTGGTTAGGAGTAGTTTTGTTTAATTTATGTAAATAGACGGGTTAGATTTGGTTTAATCTCTTACCCTATTTTCTTCTTAAGGTTTGTTGTCAATTTAGGGATTTGAAATCAGGGAAACAACCTAGAAGATCAAATTCTAAATGAATTGTTATTAGGAATTTTTAGTATCTGGGTTTAGTATCAAATTCTAACTGAATTGTTATTAGGAATTTTCAATTTCTAGGTTTTGTTCCTTCGCTTTCACGAATTTCAGTTTCATATTTTTTTTTGTTTTGTTTTTGCCTATTTGGGTTGCATTCGTTTTGGGTATCTGTTTAAAATCAACATGCATGACTTTTTATTTATGATGTTTTTTTTTTTTTACAATTGGTAATTATTTCATTCCTTCTTTCTATGTTTTTGTTTCTGATTTTCTCTTTGTTCGTTTTTGTCAAAGTTATTTGAGTGCTTTTTATTAAAAAATTAAAATTAAAATTTAATTAAAATTAAAATTTAATTTTTCCCTCTGCAGTTGCGATACATAGGCTACAGTTCACAGATCATAGTGATTGAGGCATTGCATTAGAACGAGTACCAAAAATGTTGAAAGATAAGTTTTTACAAATGTTAACTTTTAAAAACCCACACCGGTTCAGTATGTAACCACTCTATTTGCCTTCTTATATATTGTTTCAGTTTTTCCCTTTTTTGGTTATGCTCTTTTTCCTCTACGGTAAGAAACCCAATGACGCTTGAAAGAACAGGCACCTGCCTTCACTAGCCTGCCACCACTGGTCAGCCAGTGAAACCATTACCGGTAAAACTGATTTCTTTCTTTTTTCCCTTTCAGTTGTACTGCTTTGGATTTTATTTCTTAATCTTCTTTTCCTTTACTATTATAGAGTGAATTGGGGAATTGGTCCTTTACTTAGCATTAGTTGGATTTGAAATAAACTCATTTTATTTTGTACAATAGATTAGGTGATTACGTTGGTTGTCATTACTCATTAGGATGTTATTATCTCATTAGCCAATTGTTTTGGCTATTTTAATTCTAATTAGTTTGCTATTTGAATTATTTTCAATTGGATGTAATCCATATCATGGCTATATTTTATACGGAAAAGTGTAGAAATAAAGATCATTAGAAAAATTAAACCAACACTATATCTTTTCTCTCATTAAGGAGATTAGACATCTCAAATTGACTAAAATCCTTTGTTCTTTTCAGTTGCTAAGGAAATTTTGCATGCAGGTTACTCATATGCAGTCAACAGATAATTTTGATAGAGGAGGTACAGTACTTTGTCCTAATTTACTGTTCGTAAATGTATGATATAACACGTAAAGTTGTTAATCTAAGCATTTTTTATATACTCTTTTTTTGTGTCTTCATCATCATTGTTGCTGATGATGCTTATTACAAAACCAGTACCCATTTTCTTTCTGTTTTCATTGGTGGATAGGATTTTCTTTTTTGTGAATTTATGGTTTTCATTTGGTAAAAGTTTGGGTTTTTATTATTACCAAAATGAGAGGGTGAAAAACTATTCTCTTTCTTTGAATAGTGATCACTCAATTTGCAAAAGAAACTCTAAATTCCACTATTGGCTGCAACCTGCTAAATCTTCTAATTGTTGATGAATGCTACAAGATCTCATGTTACTTTATTGGTAGATAGGATTTTATTTTTAGCGAATTTATGTATTTCATTTGGTATAAGTTTGGGCTTTAAGTTTTCCAAAAATGAGTGGATTTAAAACTGTTCTCTTTCTTTGAATTTGTTTTCAATACCATCAGATTTTTTGGTAATTGTATTGTCAAAGCCATTCATATGTTTTTGTATTTTAATCTGGAATTACCAGTACTGTTTAGTGCCTATGATTATGTTTGATGATAAGTTAGAATTAAAGCTTTTAATTTTGAATGAAAAAGTCTAACTTTATATAGGTTCTCAAAAAATATAATTGGGAAACCTTTTTACAACAATGGAGAGGGGAAGTTGAACCGTGTTTATCCTATAAATTAAAGCAACTACCTTATGCAATAAACATATAAATATAATGCATTTTGGCTAAATTTTGATGCGTTTTTGGGATGATACAATTATGTAATTTGATTTATGTTATCAAGTAGAAAGTTGGTAGGCAATCTGTCACTAACACAGGTTTTATTACTTTTTTAGGACTTCACCTTTCTTATGTGAGACATTGTACTTTTTTGTATTTGTGTTTAGGACTTACTATTACTTCTGTTAAATACCTTTTCGCACTGATCTTATTTTAAAATATTTTTTTATGCCTTTTTTTAGTGTATACTGCCATGCACATGATCATGAAGATTAGTTTTCTGGTGATTATTAATTTATGTTATTGAATCACACTTAATACAGAATACCTCTTTGGCCTTCAAATAGTGACATGCATTGATCTAAAATGATATGGTTTATGTATACTGTTTTTTTTTTTTTTTTTTTTTTTTTTTTTTTTTTTTTGAGAAAGATTGTTTATCTTACTTGATTGTTAGATTACCGAAATCTACAATTTTTTTTCTCCTCTGATTTTTAATTCAGTTACTTCTTCATTCTGCAGCCTTTGAAATGATTTGGTTTTGCTTGGAATATTTGGATTTGTTTTTTTAGGGTACTCCAGACTTATAAATCAAAGGCTATAATATTTAGATTGTTTTAATAGTTGGGCTTCTAATTAATGTACAATAGATTTATCTTAAGTGTGTTAACAATGTTTGCATGACTGTTGACTGAGTTTTTTAGCATGATACGTGTTTGAAAACATGTCTTATAGACCTGCATTTTATTTCCTTAGTATTATGTTGTTTAGAAAATATAATACCATTAAGATGATTGCACTATTGACTCATAAAATAGATGCCTACAAAAGAGAAAGCAAAGGGTAGCCCAAAGCTATATGATGCTAGTTACTATATCTTCGATCCATTTTTTTTCCCCGGTAATATGTTTGAAATATGCCTAAAGGAATACCTCCGAACCACAGCCATCCCCTTATACTTTAAAGGGCTAGAATATAGATAAAAACAACATGGAAAGTGTACCAATAGTAGTTTTATATAAATATCTTTTTAGAGTAAACTTACTAGAATTATTTCACGTCGATGATCATGATCATCTCTTTAGAAGTATTTGGATTCAATTAGTTTTTGTTTTGGACTAGACTAAACTGAACTATAAAACCATATTATGATTCAATTGGGTTTTTCCCATAAATTTTCAGTAGCAAAATATATTGTTAGGATTCTCTTTTCTTTTGTTTTTCTGTTTTGGCTATGTTTTCTAATCAGTTTGCCTAATTTGTATTTCTGAGGTTTTTAATTCAGTCTACCTCAAAGATTACACTGTTGTGATTTTGAGGGAATTTGAATTTGAAATTATGATGATTCTGAAATTGTTCATTGCATCATCAAAAGTACACTTTTTTTTTTTTTTTTTAACATCATCAAAAGTAAATAATACTTCATCATAATAATATATATTAACATAATTTGAATAACGGGAAAAAATTAAACTTACAGTAGAAAAACAAAAACATTTCTTCATAACATCATAAAAGTTTAGATTCATAGCTCAAAATAACATTTATAATCCTAAAATAAACCAAAAGTCAAATAGTTTAACCATTTGTTTATGGACTTCATGCTTTCTTTGTTAAAAGTCTTTATGGTTCTAATATTGTAAGCAACCAAGCCATTGAGGATCTTTTTGCATGCCTGGACATATCAAAAGATTCAGAACAAAATGTTAATGTTAAATTGATTCCAAATGAAGATCACATACAAATGCGAAATTAGTTCTACCATCTAAAATCTAGATCACGTAAATGAGCGTTAGATAGCTCTTATCATTTCTTTATCCTTTAAACATGTCTAATAAAAATGTCTAAATCAAAATTTTACTTAAAAACAAAATCCAATAAAAAAACATAGGAAAGTATCTATTAGAATATAATCATATTGTTCTTATCTTTTAATAAGGTGTTACCGAATTTCCATGGAAGATAATAGAGTAAAAAAAAGAAAATTTTGGTAGAAACCCAAGTAGAAGATACTAAAATTGATAATGGTAATGTATATGCATGTTCAACTGTTTACCAATTGTGAGACATCTACTTACTACCATTAAAAAAAAAATTAATACTAATAACAATAAATAAATAAATTGTTTTCCTTGCTTAATTAGACAAATAAAATGTAGATTATATTATAAAAAGGAAAAAGAAAAAAAAGAGGAAACTTTAGTAAGGATAAGTGAAATGATTTGTTGGTGGTAATGTAGTTGAGAAGATTTTGGATTCATAAATCGACCTTTTTTTCTTTTTCTGTTTTAAATGTGAGCTAATGTAATGTTCTTTTATTCAAGGTTTTCTTATATATTGTTCAATATACATTTGACGGTCAAACAGATTCATTTCGAATTGAATAGAGAACCAAAAGAAAATGGCATGGAAGATGAAATAATTTCCAAACTGTGTATTAGAAATGGTCCTACACTAGCTAGGAAAAATAGGAGAATGGTCATGGGAACAATTGGAACCATCTCTACTAGAGGTCCATCTATACTTATGTTTGATTTAGTTGCTCCAAAGGAATGGCCAATATGCATATATTATGCTATTTCTTGAGGCGCCAGTTAATTAAAGCAACAATCATTGCTGGAAACAAAAAAGTCCATCAACATTTAGAAAATACAAATGACACAAATCTCTGAAAGTTAAAATATTTTAGAATTGTTATGATATAATGTTTATACAATTGAAGTTTGAAGTTGGTTTATTTCAACACTCAATTAAATTGTATTATGCTATTGCTAGAATTTTATTGTAGTTAGAATATATATCCTAAATATTAGTTTTTATTTTGATCCCTGATTATAACTAATTGTGCTCTAATGTATTTCTTTATTACATTACAGGGAAAGTTTTTCTTAGACAATCTGACAACATTCTTAAATTTCATGGATCAATGGTCTGCATTTAAATTGAATGAATTTTTTTATCCTGTATTTCTTTGTTTGTTGCTCTACATTTTCCCTTGGTGTAGAACTTTGTGAGACTATTTACTACTGTAGTTTGATGCATTTCATGGATTAAAACTACAGGATTTGAGTATCATAATATCTTAATTATTAATTATTGTTTGTTAAAGTCACCTATATTTGCTTCTACAAAAAACAAAGACAACTATAATCTCTCTTGGACTGGCATAATTTTATTTTGATACTCTTTTGGACCTTTTCTAAATATATTTCTAAAAGGTCTATTTAAAATTTTGTTGACTGCTTTCTCAAAAAAAAAAAAAAAAAAAAAGTGTTGACCGACCATGAAATTTCCATATTAAATTTGGAAGTCTCTATAAAAGACTCTGGATTTATGTAATAAATTTGGATTAAATTTTATTTTATTTTTTTGGTATTATCTTAATGATAAAATGTTTATATTTTCAATTATCATGTCTTTTGTAATAAATAAAAGTATCCCACACATTGTGCGGGTTATAAGCTAGTAATAAGTTAATAACAAAACCTATAAAAGAAAATAACAAAACAAAGAATCTCACAATCTTACCCCACTAATCATAATTGAAGAACTTAACGTTTGAAAGTAGCAAAAGATAGCTTGAGCTCATACATATCATGGCCACTTAATGTGTGATGGATAGCCACTTAATGGGAGAGTTTGATGATTGTAGAGAAACTTCATAGGAGGTGCCACTTGGTAAAAGCTTAAGACCCTAACACAATGAGGTCTCTAGTTATATATATACTAGTCGCTAACCCATGAGATGCATGGGAAAGTTTTTAGTAACTATAAGATTTCAGCAAATCAAATGCTTTAAAATTTGAAAATCTTAAAGAACTTACATTAGCACTCATCAATTTGTTTTCAAAGCCAATGCTAAATAGATCTACAAATTGAATTCTCATATCCTTTGTCATTTGCAAGATGACAGGATTCTTTTCATTACAGTTTACATCCTTCTATCCTTCAAAAGCTTTAAGAAGTGTCATATGGTCACTGCATAAGAATGTGTACAAGGTTATACAAAATTCAATCATTATAAGCAACATCCTAAAGCTAATATTCAATCCAAAAATGTCTAACCAATGTTACATGTTAGAGTGTTGTAGAGGTCAGAGAGAAAAGCAAACATTTTCTTACAACCACGATCATATGGCTTAGAGTTCTAACCATTATTCTAAGGAACCCAACAATATCAATAACCCAAAAAGTATTGTTGTGATACATTTACTTTGGGACAAATATATTCCAGCAATCAAAATCAAGCAAATCTATCTTAAAATTACAATTTCAGACACAATCACACAAACCCACTTTGAAATTCTACTTAAATTGTCTATTGCTTTCATCGAACTATTTGATTAACAAAAATACAGACATCACTTAGTGTAAGTAAAGCCAATAAAAATCACCAAAAAAGGAAAACCATCTTGCTAGAAACATCACAAAGACCAATAAATTAGACAGAAATATAAAATTAAATAAACTCATTTCCAAACATGTATCTATGAAAAACTCAAAATTATATAACAAATTTTCTTCTATCTTCATTTCATAAAAAAAAAAAATGATAAGAAATTGTTATTCTAACTTTCATAAATTGCGCTTATATGTATCACTTTCATCGAACTATTTGATTAACAAGCATACAAACAACACTTAGTGTAAGTAAAGCCAATAAAAATCACCAAAAAAGGAAAACTATCTTGCTAGAAACATCACAGAGACCAATAAATTAGACAGAAATATAAAATTAAACAAACTCATATACTAACACATATCTATAAAAATCTAAAAAATATATAACAAATTTTTTTCTATCTTCATTTAATAAAGAAAAATGACAACAAATTGTTATTCTAACTTTCATAAATTGCACTTATATCCTTTTTTATAAGCAAGCAAAAAATGCATAGCTCAATTTGTAATAACAAAATTGGAAAATTCTTAATGGAAGAAGGTAAGCTGTCTACGAATTCAGTTGAAGATATAAGAGGCATATGAAAGCAATAACAAAACCAATCAATCAATTATCCAACCTATCACACACTATCCTTAAGTTGATCCTAGGCACCTATTTTGGAACCCATGTCATACCCTACCATTCAAGAACTTAAGTGCAATTTGTAGCATGAGCTTGGAACTTTTTTATTACATGACAATGATGAAACTACCAATTTTCAAATCTCTCCTAAAAGAAAACTTTTTCTCTACTGATACATTAATTTCCCTTCTCAATTGGTTTGGAATTCGAAGACATAAAAACCTATAGCAAAATGTAACACTAAAAAAAGAGCTAAAAATAATTGGTAATTTGCCAAAAACAGTTAATCAACTTCATGCAATTCATTTACAACTAATGTAAGTTAAAACAAATAAGTAACTGTACTAAATATTACATTTATGTGTGTGTATATATATACACACACACACACATTGCACGTATATTTTCTTTCACGTTTTCACACATACTTTATAAGATCCTGGTAAGGCACCTTAACTAATGATTCATAAGCACTATTTACCACGTTATAAGCTCTTGAATGTTAAACACAATTTAATGATTTATACATTATAAAATAAGTGGAAACTAAATGAAACTCACCAGCATTTTACTTTTCACACTGAAAACCGTACCTGCATCAGTAACTATAGTTGGCTTTAAATGCTCCAATAGCCTTGATAGCCACTTGGACATCATTCCAAATTTACTACAAATGGCTAATTACTTACAAACGGGCAGAGCAATCTAATTAATTCATATAGGTACATTAAAAAAGAAAAAGAAAAAAGAAATAAAAAAGATCATGGCTATTATGATTGATAACTCAATTGAACATGATCAAATTAAATAGAGTGAAACTCCCTGCATACAAATTCAAGCACAACTTCTATGTTATTTGTTGCTAATAGGCTACAACCTTCTATTTTTCTTTTTCTTTTTTCTCTCTAGTATAAGTTTTATTGTGAACTCTCAATATTCATGGGCACTTGATGGATAAGAAAGGAAAATAAAAAGGGATAGAAAACACAGAGCATTTTAAAATATAAAGGCAGCCAAATGTCTTGTAGCTTAATTAACACTTCAACTACCCTATAGGTTGTGGAGACTTATTTTGCACAAACCACCACATAAAAGAATCTCAAAGCACTATCCTAAAATAGCCAATCTAATGCAAGCTTAGCAAATAAAAATTTCGGACATAATTTGATTTTTATCTTGTCTTCAAAATTTATCTATTAACCTTGACTAATTTTGTAACTTCAAGTTCAAATCTCAAATATGATTCGAAGTTAAGATCCTCCTAGGGAAAACCTAATTGTTCTAAATCCAAGATCACAATTCTAAAAATATGGGGTTTCAAGACAGAACCTGAAGCTTCAAGTATAAGGTCAACTGCACACAAAAAAATTTGTATAAAGGTGTAATATATGCCTTTTGATTTATCATGAATAATGCCATAAGAAACTATAAATGCACCCATATACCAATAATCACTTTCTTATATGCTTTGACACCAAATGCGTATTAATTAACTAAATTTCACATCACTAATCCAATGAAGCTCACCAGAGACCACAAAACATTTATATGAAAATCAAAAGTTTCACTACTTTAAAATAGATCATAACACTATAACTCTGAATTCAGAAATATATTTTGAGAGCAAAACCTTAGAAACCAAAAGTACACAACCTACTAATATTAAATCATGCACAATAAACATGCATAATGTGGTAAACTTATATAATCTCTCAAATTAAACCCTCCAAAATATGGACATCTAGTTATTCCACAATTAAACTACACTCCAAATACCCAACAGACACCTATTGCTTGACAAAAGTAGCCAGATCCTAGATTAATGTTCTTCTCAGAAATTGAATCTGCACAAAACAATCACAAACAATAAATCTGCACAAAACAATCACACTATGAATCAATCATTAATGGCCATATGTCTCCAATTTGTGTCACCAACAATAGAGCGTAGAAATATACAAAACAACAAATCTAATGTTGACAAATAAGTTGTGCTAATTTGTTCCCTTTGCAATCACTTATCACATCTCTCTTTAATTAAGATTTTATGTGTTTCATCTGCTAGAATAGCTTAAAAAGAATAATTGCTGGAGTTTCACTACAATTCTACTATAAAACAAAACAACAGCTACAACCCAATTGAGAAGATAAAATTTCTTCCTACATTTTACAATCAAAGACAGACCAAAACGAAAATTTACATGAACTTGTATAGAAGAGGTAGAAGTTTTGAAAAAAAAATAATTAAATAAGGGGACTGAGTGGAGACAAAGAAGGCTGATGTATTAGGTGCCCAAATAATTATTTAATCAAACAAACAATTAAGCTAAGCTAAATCAGATGTGCTAAAAAAACCTAGATAGCAAAATAAAGCAAAACCTGTAGGATTGTTGTTAGATTTTGATGGTTGAGAGGCTCTTCAATACTATCTCCACTTTCTTACAAAACCTATAGAATTTGATTTTCTATGAGTGTTTTCCTGACTTCAACAAAAATGAATAGAGAGAAAAAGGGGTTAGGAATTGAAATCCCTAAATTGACAGAAAAGCCTAATTAAAAACGAAATCATTAAATTGACAGAAAAACCATTATGCACCTGGACAATCAAATCCTTATGGGGAGGAGTCAAAATCACGGGCAAACTAATAGCTTGAATTTTACCTGGCTTCTGGAATTTCATCTCAATATAAACCCTTTAGTAGTTCTTTTGACAGATTCAAGTCCTCGAAAGTACTCATCGATGTATACAGGCTATCATTCATAGTAACCTACATCAAACTAACCCCCTAATATATCAAAACCCAAAATTGAAAACTGAACAAAACATATCGATTAGACTCAATTTTACATGTGTGTTTTTGCATTCATGTTCCAAGTAACATAATAATAGGAATTAAAACTATAGAACACTATATCTATTACCACATTGTATAAGCATCAAAACAAAAAGTAATATCAATGATAAAGATTCAAAACCCTAATTAGGATATCAAACTATAATCAAAATCAGTACTTTATTATATTTTAACCAAAAGTAGCAGCAAAGGTATTGAGTCGATCAAAACCCTAATTAGGATCAGGCAAATAAAGAAATTCAAATCTTGGTGATGTGAGAGATTGATGGTACTGCAGTGATGTGAGTGTTTTGGTGTCATCGATGGTCAAGGCCTCGACGTTGATGAAGTAGCCGTGTCCTCCAAAGGCTCATTGTCTTCTTCGTCCCCCTAGCATTTCGTCTCCATCTTTGGAATAGGGATTTCCTATGGCGGTGGTGGTGGAGCAGCAATAGTAGCCATGGTGTTTTCCTAAGGCAATGGTAGTAGTGGTAGCGGTGTCAGTGGTGTCAGCCACTGTGTGTGTGTGTGTGAGAGAGAGAGAGAGAGAGAGAGAGGAGAGAGAGAGAGAGAGAGAGAGAGAGAGAGAGAGAGAGAGAGAGAGAGAGAGAGAGAGAGAGAGAGAGAGAGAGAGAGTGATCGATAAAAATAACTTTTTTGAGAAGGAGAGTATATATATATTCATAGATGGAGAGTATATATATTTAATAAAAAGAAAAAAAACATATTTATTAAAAAAAAAAAACTTTTTTGAGAAGGAGAGTATATATATTTAATAAAAAGAAAAAAATCAGATTTAAAAATTAAAAAGAATGCTGACGTGGAAAATTGTGGAGCTAGCAAAGGCCTCGGTTTTATATATATATATATATATATATAGATATAGACTAGTCACTAACCCATGCGATGCACGGGAAAGTTATTGAGTACAATATAAAATTTAATTTTGGTTTATTTTACTACAACACCAAATTGAATTTGTAAAATAAAATCATGTAGCTAAAACATTAGCTAATAGGTATACATTTTAGACATTTATTAAACTATATATTATTATTATTATAATATCAACTTAACAGTATTTAAATATATGATATTCATTGAAATCTTCTATTATTGAAAGGTCCAATATTGTTTTGCCATGTGGGTAACGAATGTGGTTGTGTTCAGTATTTAAATAAATAAATATATCTATATATATATATATATATATTTTGGTTAAACAGTATTTAAATATATGATATTCATTGAAATCTTCTTGTATTGAAAGGTCCAATGTTGTTTTGCCATGTGGACCTTAGAAACCTGGAGGCAATACCGTGGTTGTGTTCATAGCTATATCCAAAGTCCAACCAAAAGGATCCAACTAATGTGGTTGTGTTTAGTAGAGCAGGCCATGCAAAATCAATACATCAAACTAAGAACACAAATGCAAATATAACTAAATTTTATCTTTTAAAAATCCATGAAAACAGAAGTTTGTCACTTTTAGAATATGAAAAATGTTTTGTTTAAACCAAGTTCTTTTGCAACTTCTCAAAAAAAAAAAATGTTCTTTCCCAACTGCCATATATGCAAGAAGAGCAAACACACAATAAGGCAATGCAACTCAACCCCCAAATACCATGCATGTATAGATTAAAAATATATACAACTTATTTCAATCCCATTACAACTTTATTATCCTTGATTATATCATGTCCTAAATTCAAATGCAGCAGTGAAAACATAAACTAAAGCAATAATATAGCACAGGACCAAACTCAATTGGTAGTGGAGGTTAGAGAGAATTTACTGTGTTGCACAAGTAGAGAAGATTAAATTTCAATAACAAAATTTCATTCAGAAATTGAGTCCTAAATCTGGAAAAGGAAAACCCAAGATTCAGAGAGAAGAGAAAAAAGTTAATCTAAATCAAATTATTCACTAGGGAATTAAACAAACACATAGAGGACAAACACAAAGATGTCAATAACAATGAACCAAGACAAAATATTTAAACCCACAATGCTAATCGCTTACACACATATACTTTCATGAAATCAAAAGTTGATGAAGTTACCAAGTTTTATCCAAAATCACAGAATAAAGATAGTTTTTTTTAAAAAAAATAAAATAAAATAAGAAAAAAAGAAGAAGAAGAGGTTTGTTCACCCAAATTATAAGCCATGTTCACCCAAATCCATTCATGTTCATTTGATCTGCCTAGGAACAGCCATTTGCTTTCTATCTTTAATGCATTACAGATATGAGTACAATATAAAATTTAATTTAGACCGATAATTTTCAGCACAATACTCCAAACGATGCAAGGCTGGAACCTATGGAAATTATCTTGTGAAATCTTTCATGGACACTAAGAACATCAAAATCAGAGTCTGGAAAGGCCTTCAAATTAGTGCACAAATTTAGTACCATGAAATAATCAAACCTAGAAACTTGGGAGTTAAAAAAATAATTTGTTAATACTTGTCTAGCTTAAAGTAGTGCATTCAGCAATAAGCTGTGCAAGTTTCTTAGAGGGCTGGATTTAAATGCCTGCCCTCCCCTCATTTCTACACACTTCGGACCCCTCCAACCACCAAATCTTCTCCTAGACAACTTCCAAAACGTCCAGAAAAATTTACCTTCTTCACTTTTGATTAAATCCAAGTTTTTGGAGGTAACTTCTCTAAACTATATATTATTATTATTATTATCAAGAATATATCATCCTTCATTATAAATAATGTGACCTACAGGCTACAGCTGCAACCTATAATGGAAGTCAAGAGGGCTGTGAGTGCAAGGACAAAGAACCAGTGCACAAAGTATAGGATCACCAGTTCAAATAAAAAAATCCAAAGAAAATTTAGAAAATATAAATAAGATTAAACCAGAAGGCATGTAAGTTGCAGATTTCATATTGAAAATCCCAAAGAGAAATTTTGGGCAGGGTTGACAGACCATGGGCTAAAGCAATACAAGCACACAGAAAAAGTTATTTTTTCCTTGAACTACCAGGGAAAAAGGAAAAAAGAGCCATTAAATAAAACATGAGAAAGCTTCCACACGTAGACAAGACCAGTAAACTGCCAAAAACATGAGAAAACAACAGGTGGACAACCATGCATCCATCAAATAAAACCAATACACACGTAGACAAAACCAGTAACACTGCCAAATACATGAGAAAACAACAGGTGGACAATCATGTATCCATCAAATAAAACCAATTATGCAAGATGCACAAAAAGTAGTCAATGACCAGTAGCAACTTAAACCAAGATGCACAAACTATAAAGTGGCCACAAACTAACGCAAGAGTAAGTAAGGCACTTTGTCAAACACATGGTGTGCACAAAATTTCAATGTCTTAGTTATTAACATTCGTTATTATTAAAAAAATAAATTAAAAACAAAATACACAACCTATTGACAAATTGAACAATCCCTGTAATGTAACAAATAACACAACAAACAAGTAGAACAAACAAATTGAAGAATATTTGATATATGGAACTACATAACTAATTAGTTTTGCCATGAATAATTTAAAGCCAGAAACCCAACTCTTCCATGGCTTTTATATTTCTCATCAACATGTCTAACATTCATTTTTTTCTATCACCAAAGCAAACATGGTGTAATTTAGAAAATTGACTAAAGTTGTATAAATCAAAACATACAATGAAAAAACAATATTTCTATCAAATTAGTGAAAGGTCACTGTAGTGATTTTGCCGGGTTACTTTGTTTTTTCTCCACAACCTTTGCTGGATTTCTTCTCGCAAGAGTAAGCAAGAGCAACTAATGTTTGTGAAGAAAAGAATTACCAATAGCAGTAGCATCAAGGGCACTCTGTTTTTTGTCCACAATCTTCGCTGTAAGTAGTTACCCACTAAAATGGTGTGGGTTTGAAAGAGTTAGACCAACTAATTCAAGAGTAAGCAAGACCAACTAATGTTTATGAAGAAAAGAATTTCCAATAGCAGTAGCGTCAAGGACACTGTTTTTGGTCCACAACGTTTGCTGAGTTTGTTCTCGCAGTGGGGAAAAAAAAAACGAAAAACGAAAAACGAAAAGAAGAAAACACAACATAAACAATGTATATAAACAATAATAAGTAGTTACCCACCGAAACTAAATAAGCACCATCAAAAAGATACATTGTTCTTTTTTTTTTTAATGGTAGATGTAGCATTAATTTATGTAGCCACATGGCACAATGAGGTAAGGTCAACAAAAGGTCAGACATTTTGGCTATTAGTTATTATATAGATATATATAGATATACTAGTTATAGACCCGTGTGTTGCACGGTTTTATGAAAAAACTTATAAAATATATGTATAAATAATTATATATTTTAATAATTATTATAAAAAATAAGTACTAATTTTTTAGTAACTCTAAGTTTTGTTAAAAATAATATCAATGATTAAAAAATGTTAGAAGTATTTTTTTTCTTTGGAAAATCTTTGAATACTTATTTGTACACTATGTTTTTAGAGTATCCTTATTCTTCTTCATCATTGTTCTTTATTAAAATGTTTAGACATGGTATTATAAAAATTAGCCACTTTTAAGAGATAGAACTATTCGAAGAATAATAATCTTTAATTTGTTCTAATTATAGAACCTATCATTATTTTTGCTTCCTGTACGTTGCACGATTTTATACATAAATTCATATAATACAAAATTTATTTAAGAAAAAAAAAATGAATAGTTTGAATTGTAAGAGAGACACTACGTGTAAATGAAAAAGAAAAAAATGCATAGATCTACATATAGATTATACACCTTTCTTAGGATGCTTGGAATCTTTTATGACAAACTTGGAAAACAAAATCAAGAAAAAAAAATTAAACTGAGTTAAAAAATAAAATTAAACCATATAGATTGTAAAATTTCATATGAGTCTATGACCATTTAATACCAAGCTTTAAAATAAATTTTTTCTATAAAGAGCTATCATTTCCACTTTGATTTTACTAGTTTAGTTAAATACGTTCCATAATCGCAAGGAAAAAAAAAGAAAGAAAAACCTATTTTATAATTATGGTCCAAAATTTTGCATTTTAAAACCAAAAATATAAAAAGATTAATGAAGAATTTTTTGGGTATAGAAAATTATACTAATAATTAACAAAAAAAATTATTAATTAATGTTGCAAATGGATACATAATTCTATGCACACTTTACATAAAAAAATGCTTAGATCTAAATAAATTAATGTTGCAAAATAATAAAGCATTCAAAATATGCTTGCATGAGATATGTACTTGTCCATAGTAGCAATGAAAGCCTCATATTTGAGATGAAGAATCAATGTAATGCTAATAAAAAATAAAAATAAAAACGAGAGAAAGAGAATGTGGTTGATATTATATATATATATATATATATATATATATAAATGATGCAAAAATTCATATCTAGTTAAACATCTAGATGATTAAAGACAACCTGCAAAAATGACAAATTTAACAAAAAGAAAAACACGGCTAGGTTCTTAGTTGTGCTGACAAAAAAACAAAATGTATCATAGATAATCAACAAATATTAAGCACTAAATCCAACACTACTTTCACTCATCATCCTCATCATCATCGGCTACAGAGTTAACAGCTTTCAATCTCTCAATCAATTTGGCATTCCTTTCCTCGTATGAAAGCTTCTTCAAGTCAAACCTCTTGTGTTCATTTGGAGGCTTTTTCTTAGACTTCTTATTTTAATAGATTTTTTTTTTTTTTAAATGCCATCAACGTGGAAATTATCAAATTAATGGAGATATATACTATTTCTTGGGATAGATTTATATTAATCACCTCTTGAAGAATTTGGATTTTGCTTGTCCATTAATAATCAAGTTTTGTAACTTGATATTCTAATAAAATAATATTAATTTAATAATAATAATTAATAAAATTTAAGTTGCAACTTAAGGAAAATAGAAACAACAAAAATGTGGGATGAGATCTAAATTTAGAAAATTTTTAAAATAGACTTTTTATTAGAGTAGAATTAAAATTTTGAAAGTTTAGATGACAAATATTATCTAAATTAAATTTATGTATGTTAAATAGTATCACTTAATTAAAGAAATATATCCTAACAAATAAAAATAATAATGTTAATTAGATGATATATATTATCTAAATTATATTTTTGTGTGTTAAATATTATCCGTTAATTTAAGAAATATATCATAACAAATAAAAAAATAATGTTAATCTAATTTTATTTAATGATAAGCATGAATTAGAGTTCTAGTAGTATACTATTCGTTTTTAGTTCTTTAAAAATCTAAAAATTTAATAAAATTTCTACAATTTGGTAAGCCACATGGCGTAATCACGGTGTCTAAATCCAATTTTTATTATATATAATATGATATATTGATTTTATAAAATGTGAGAATTGTTAATTGGTTATTAATTCGTGCAAGGTAAATATGTAAACTTGACTGTATGACCTATTTATTAAATGGGTTATGTCAGGTCATGCCAACCCTACAAATGGGTTATGTGAGTCGTATCATGTCAACTTATTTAATAAACATGTCATGTTAGGGTTGAGGGGTCGTGACTCAATTAATAAATGTATTGTGTTCATATAGATTTATATAGTTGGATACACATGATTCAACATGACATGAACACAATAGATAAACACAAATTATCACCCCAAGAATTGAATATTATTTTCTTTTGATTGTCTGAGGAGCTTGTAGACAAGTGGTTTCAATGCCATAAGAATTTTTTTTTTTTTTTTTTTTTCTGAGAAACACACACACACAAAAGGGAGAGGGAAATGGGATCTAAAACAAAGACACATCACAAACTCCATTTAAAAGTCATGATAACTTGCTTCTGTAATTCTCTTATAATATGGCTTGGGATTGGGCTTATAATATCTAAAAAGTGTATTATCATTGCAGTTTTCTTTTGTTTTAAATCTAAAGATTTTTAATGGAGGGAAGAGAGAAAAGCTCCCAAGTACCAATGTTCTTAGTTAAAGTTTGTGAAGTATGTAGAGCCATTTAGTCTTTTGGAGAGGGAGAAGAGAGTGACAAAAGGCATCAAATGTTAAAGAAACTGGATGGAAACAACAAAGGAGAAACACAGTCTCAATTTAATTTTTTTGATGTAGGCATATTTCTTCAAAGTCATGCTCCATTGAAATTGAACCAAATGAAACCTATCATTTACAAAGGTTTAGACAAAACGCATATCTGGCCTTCCCAAGGCTAAGTCAGTAAATTTTTTGTATCTATTGAAAGCATCGCTTGTTTTTCTCCTCAAGAAAACAGAAGAAAATCTAAAGACAAGTGAACACCGAGGTCTAAAGTCCTCAGTCTAGGGTAAGTACTAGTACTAAAGCCATAGCCTATTAAACACTGATAAAAAGACTTCAACGGCCATTTATTGAACAGTCATTTATGCATAAATAAATAAAAGACATTCATACAAAGTAGTATCATCCCACAAACTAACATAGAATTGTCTAAAATGATCAAAAACAAAAAAATGGATTTGTCTAAACTGATTAAGTAAATTAATGAGCATTATTGGCAAAATATTCACATGCAAAATTAACATTATAAACGCTTAATATTTTAAACCGATCATTGGTTACAATATGAACAAAATCTTTTTGATGAATCAACCAATTATATTAAAAACAAACCAAAGTACATTGAGTAATCTTTTGTAAGCACAGAAAATACAAGCACTACAATGTCACCTCAACACAGGCTAATAGACTAAGTCAGCCTATCCTTTAAAACAAAATAATAAACCTACATAGCAAGTAGCAATGCAACAAAGGGATGATCCTTGTCAACAAACCAATAGTTGTAACTACATTAAGACACCAGAATGCACCATTTTGCAGAAGACCAGAAACAACAGCCATCATCATAACCATATTATTACATAGCATACTAGGATTATGAGCACCTTTGCTAGTGTCAAGTCAGCCACCATCTGCCAAGTTGTGTTGTCTCAGAAACGCCGGTGAACCTAATGAACTGTGCAAGTTGAGGCACCTGGATGTGAATTTATTGGTCCTCTTTCTTTGGCCGGTTCATTGTAATGGCGAGTAGGACCTAGTGGAATGTCATGGAGAGTTTTCCATCAATCACATATCTCCCAAATAATAAACATAAGAAGAAAGCATGATCAAAATAAGATTGGGACACTAGTAGGAGGAATAAATTTATTATGTATGTCATGTGTTATTGGATTATGAGCTATATATAGTCCATGATTCTGTAAATTTAGTTGTAGCAAGCTTGAAGCCCCCCACTTCAGTTGTAAGAATGAACTAGTTGGGGAGAAAAAAAAAATGTATCGGCCCCTGTATAAGCAGAATTAATGTGATATACTATTCATCTTTGCTTCATTTTTTTTTTTTTTTTTTTTCTAGTTTGGAAAACCAAACAAATAGCTTGTTGAAACATTCAAACCCGGTACATCATTGTTTAACCGTTCAAACAAAAATGGCACTGCAATTTCTTGCATATCTTAACTATAAACCATTATTTGCTTAAATCAGGAAAGAGGGGATGGATTAAGCTAATGATAGACAATTTTAGCTGCATAAACAAAGTGAGTGGAGGTAGACAGAGAGACGAAAGAGGCTTTAGTGAAATAGTAATAAATAAACAAATAGGGAAGAAGAAGAAGATATTGATATTAAGAAACAAAAGATTAGAGGTAAAGACTCCAATAATCAAACTATACTTTGCATTGATAAAATCATACATCACACCAAAGTGGTAGATCCTGATTCTGATTTGTGGGATCCACTCAAACCCCGACAAGCAAGGCTCTAACCCTTCTGGTTGTTTACCATACATATCCCTTCTTCCAAACCTTAACAACTCCACACCTATCATCTAAATGTTTTATGTAGTAATCCCTCTCTCTCTGTTTTGTCTCTCACTCACTCACTCACTCTCGCACACATAGGCGAGTACTGAGCTATATTATCAGAGTTGCATAATCTTCAATATTATGTGCACCTCTTGCCAAAATGAGTATCTAGTAAAACTAACTTCCCATTGTTGAACATGTTGCAGATGAAACTTAGCTTCCTTCACAACGTTAGCCCACCAAAATTCATAGTTTCTTTGTTCCTGAAGTTTTGCAATAATCCCCCACTAAAACTCATCCCCTCTGTATGCCAACATCACGAGCAAACTGCATGGTTTGGACTATAGCCTCAAGTTCTGCCTCAAAGCTCTCCATAATGGGTCTTCCTTTT
This sequence comes from Quercus lobata, assembly GCF_001633185.2. Classification (NCBI taxonomy): domain Eukaryota; kingdom Viridiplantae; phylum Streptophyta; class Magnoliopsida; order Fagales; family Fagaceae; genus Quercus; species Quercus lobata. The sequence goes on along the minus strand of NC_044907.1, from coordinate 73,374,943 downwards.
TGGCTCATTGCTGCAATGAGCAATCTTTGTTCATCCCGGATTATGAATCTCGCTTCTGTTCTCTGTAAATCCTCAAAAACTGCACAATCAAAATATACCTTGTACATAGGTTTACTAGGAGGATTAAAATGCAGTGCGAGATTAATACGTTGACATGTTACAGCTTGAGTTGTTGAACTACCTGAGTTGCAGATTGCTTGAAATTCCTGCCAAAATTCTATAGCCTCACCTGCTATGACACTTGGTTGTTCTATAGACTGCTTAAAACCCCACTTATCCCTTGTCTTCCAAATCATCCGGGATAGTATCAGGAATTGCACCACAGTGTTGTCACAGCCCTCCTCCAATATAGGCCAAAATATTCTAACAAAGTCAAGGAATTCATGCTCTAATTGCCTCTTTTCTGCAGCACCGAATTCTCTGTGCCTCTTCACAATTCCATAATAAATGCATCATGTCATCCTCATTTAATTTGCAGCTTGGACTCATGGCTGCATTAGAACCCTTCTACTCACCAGATTGGCACATGCAGGTAGAACGTTATGACATGCTTTCCATGCAAACATCTTAACATTATTAGGGACCTTTGCTTTCCAAATTGAGCACCAAACCATCTCCACTGCAATTTTATTGGAGCTTCCAATTCCTATTGAGCACATCCTATCTTGTACATTTTCTTTTCATACCAAACTAGAAATTAAGTGGTGATGCACTGATGCACACCATCTATAGACAGTAGTATTGCAAGGCCCCCAAGGATTTTGATCTTCGTTTGGGATTGCTTGCCTACCACCACCCCACCCAAAAAAATACCCAAAAAAAAAAGAACAAGAAAGATATGAGTGAGATGTCTTGGAGGAATAAATTTACAACAAATTAATATGCATTGAGAAATAACAACATACTGAAGTAGAGACATTTCCAAGATAATTTTGAAAGAAATAATAGGAGATGGTTTCAATAGGCTATTAATCATGGAAAAAGGAAGAAAGCTATTAAATTATTCAAATTCTGAGCCCATCAGGACTTGGTGAATAATACCTTACTAGCTTGTCACTAACTCATCAGACAATCTGAAGTGGTAAAGCCTATATTTTCCCTTGTTATGATTAGGGAAAAGAAAAAGCAAGTTGACAAGAAGAAAATGTCGTGTAGCGGATGTATTACTATTAATAAATTTGTAAGTTCTAGTATCTATTAGAATTTTCAGCAATCCAACCTTTACTTAATGTAATGAAGATAGGAATAGTGAAAAGCAAACTCATTACAACCATAGGTATAGAACTCAAGATTGGATTTTAACACCCCTATCTACCCTGCCTACGAGAATTATTTTGAATTAATAAGATTTATGCAGATTATTACTGCACAGAGTTCCATTAATACCATAATCAACATAATTGAAACTAAGCTAAGTGTTGGTTTATGCCCATAACATTATTGGGCACTATAATACCTAGTACCACAACAATAATAAAAATCTATACAAACTCACAAGATTTTCATGTTTGTTAACCATATTTAAGGAATCACATATCCTAGATACAAACAACAATATTCAAAGCACAAACTCAACATATATGGTGTGTTGAACATATCCATTTATTGTTCATCAGAAAAACTCAACTATTCATCTTTTCCAACACCTCACTGTGCAAAGATGAATCAAGTATGGCCCTGTTTTGGAACTTTGTTCAACCTCACCTCCTAGCTCATTCTGGAGCTAATTAAGTGACATTGATGGACTTCTTGAGTTCCCAATTAAACCAACAGAAGATTCATCTAGCTTAAGAATGTCAATGGAAGACGATATAAAAGATTGAGCTGCTACGTCATATTGTAGAATTCTGGAGCTAATTATGTGTCACTTATAGAATGGAATTAGGACTATAGAATCCTAGAGCTAGTTAAGTTCCATTGATGGATTTCTTGAATTCCCAATTAAACCAACAGAAGATTCATCTAGCTTAAGAATGTCAATGGGAGATGATATAAAAGATTGAGCTGCTGCAGCATACTGTAGGCACATTGATTACTGTGTTTGAAAAAACTAGCTACTAAGAATAAACCCCAAAGAGAACCCATTGAGTTGAATCTTCACAAGTTTTCTTGGGCCCAACATGTTGATTAGGAGCTGTCTCACATTTTCCTTGTTCATTGTTCTCTCTTTTCAATTAGATCTCTCTATCCAACATCTTTCCCCCACTTGTAAAACAAAATTGGAGTAGCACTTGAACTTTGTTGATAAAGAACAGTATATGCAGAAAAGAAAACATTCTATGAGACAAAGGGTCTCATTACAAAGCCTTGGCAATATGGAAATATATTGACAATGAGTGGAAAACAAATTTTGCTAGAGGATTGGGAATACTGACCTCAAATGTCAGATAATGCATAAAGCTATTAGTAAATTTAAGCAGGCTAAGACATAGCAGTGATGATCTAAGACATTGCAATTCCTTGCATGTTAAGGGCACGAAATCCTTTCAAAATTATATTCCAATTGAATTAAAAGAGCATGATGAGGCATGTAATATGCAACAGGGTGAGAATACGTGAAAGGTATTTTTTTCATTCTTAATGCACTTGCCACACCTGCACAAAGCTAATAGTTTGTGTTTAGAATGGAACGTAAAGTGAAAAAAAACAGTTGTTACTTTGTCTTATCTATAGAAAATGGACATTGTACCTAATAATGAAGCAAACATATCTAAGAAATTCCTGGTCACACCATAAGATAGTATAGACCGGTGGGATGAGAAGAGTTAGAGCAAGAAGAGCATTTAACCAAAAGTATAGCAAATTAAAAAAAAAAAAAAACTACATATATCAATTTAACACAATTAAAGAATAAAATAAATAAATAAATAAATAAAGAACCTAAAGGATGGAGCTTATTCTTTTTTTTTTTTTCTTTTTTTGAGAAGGAGGCCTAAGAGGCTTTTCTATAAAGGAATGAAGGCTAAATCAGCCTGGAAAGTAGAAAAAGAAGGTGGAGGAATAGACTCCATCCACACAACATAGTTTGTAACATATCTAGCATGCCAGGCTAGGCTATAGGAAACCTTTTTACCTTCTTTCTTTGTATGAGAGTAATGTAATTCATTAAAACAACTAGTAAAAGACTTAGCATCAGCTATCAAAGAACCAAGAGGAGACAGATTTGTATCAGCAGAAATGGCTTGAACAACCAGCATAGAATCCCCTTCCAGCACTGCATCCGTTATCCCAATCTCAGGAGAAAATTGAAGTGCCCTTGTTGCTGCCAGAGTTTCAATTTCTGCTACATGGTATCAACGTGGAAGGTGCTAAGAGAGTGCTACAATGGCTGAACTTTGTGAATCTCAGATGACCACACTAATGCCTGACATATTGTCTGAATCAAAAGTGGCACCATCATAGTTGATTTTATACAAATCAAGAGGGGGAGGCTGCCAGGAAGCATGAGAATGTTGCTGTTGAGGGCACTGTTGTGGTGAGTTTGCAGAAGGCTGGGCTGCACAGTACTCATTGTACCTCATTGTTGAGAGCTGAGCAATGTCTAAGAGCATGCTGCTAGGCTAATTCAGTCTGACTTGGTTTCTTTGCATCCAAACAGACCAGGCTGTCATAGAGAAAAGTGCAGGGTTGCTGTGTTGCTACATTATCCAAGATAGAAGCTCCTTAAAGTCGAAGAATTGATGATTTTGTCGAAAACCCCACAAGTCCAAGTCTACCCAGACAGCGTCCAGATAGCATGTAATTGTGATTCTGAAGCTTCAAGACATCAGTCACAGGTGGAGCTAGTAATGATTGTATGATGTACCAGATTCTCCTTGGTAGGTAATGAATTGCGGCAGGCTCTCCGTATAAGATTCTTTACCTTATTTGGAATTTTCAAAGACCACAATCCCTTCCATAGTTGTGTTTCCTAAGGCAGAAAGCCACTCGGGTTTGCTGGTTCAAATTCTTCCTTCAAAAACCTATATCCAGATTTACAAGTGTAGCGACCATCATGAGTTAAAGGCCTATATAGTGTGTCCTCCGATACAACACGGGCTAAGGGGATATTTTTGATAACATTGGCTTCACTTGGAACAAATAGACCATCTAGCATGTCATTGTTCCAATTTCTTGTTTCATCGTCAATCAAAATATCAACCGTGGCATCACACATGGACTCAACAATTGGAGAAGAGATCATAGATAAGTGATTTTTTGGCAGCCGTTGGTGATTCCAGATTTGAATAGACTTCCCATTTCCCACACGCCATCTAGCTCCTCTTTGAATAACATCCCTGTCATTTAGTATGCTTTTCCCATTTACTACCAGCCGTTTAAGCTTCTGTGAGAACAAATAATCCCTTTCTTTTTCTTTTTCTTTTTTTTGGGATGAATAAACATTTTCATTAAAAATCAAGAAAGTTGCCACCACAGTACACAGGCTTGACTCAAGTACAATTTTCTTTCCACTACTTATTTAACATGAAATCTTCCTAGAAGAAAGTGTGAATCTGCACCCAAAATCTGCTTCAAGATGTGATAGTAATATGTTTCTAATTTCCATGGGTTGGTAAGTAGTCATTGTATCAAAATTATAATTGCAAGGTTCGATGCATCATATATATATATATATATATAGACACACACACACACAAAGTTTTTAAAAGCCTTCTTTGTCTTTTAATATGTAACTAGTCTCAGACCTACGCATTGTATATGGTAATTTTTTAGATAAAATACTATTTTAGTCCTTAGACTTTATAAAGAGTTTTTTTTTTTAATTTTTTTTTTAAATTTGTATCATATTTTTCATAATCTTGTCTGTAACGTTTTTTTACCATTATCATATATTTATTGGGTGACAATTTCCATAACATAGACATTTTTAAATAAGAGGTAGAACTATTCATTAAATTTTTTTTAGTCATGGTATATAAAGATTATGATTATCTATCTTTATATATAAAAATATATATATATATATATATATATATAATTTTCCTAGTTAGAGTCCGATTAGTTTTAAGTTTAAATTTTGTATTATTGTATTTAATTGTTGATTATTTATTTAATTAAGTGAATGTAATGGTTGATTTTATTGCACTATAAAGTTTTCAATGTCCTCTGTATAGCCATCTTTATTTTATTTCTTACTCCTCTTGACCACCTTTTTATTTTCCAAATAATGGTTATTAATTGACATTTGATTTCATTTCTTTTTTTTCTTTCTTCATTTATTCTTTGTTACTTTGCATGTTCTCTTGCCAGTTGTAAATTTTATGGTTATCAATAAGAAATAGATGAAATGGATGGTTTAAATAGTTATAGATGTAATTACGTTAGTGGTATGTCAAAGTTTTTTTTTTTTTTTTGGTCAAAGTTTTTTTTTTTTTTTTTTTAAAGAAATATGAAAGGCATTTCTCTAGTTTGATCTCAATCAATTAAGATATCCATAATATATTAACGGAAGTAATAATGTGCCTTAAATTTTTTTAATGTACGAAGTGCTTAGGGTAGTGGTATGTCAAAGGTTTCATATAAAAAAAAAATTAAATGATTCCACGGAAATGTAAAACGCCTTTTTTTGATAAAAGAAATTGTGACTTTTTGAATTGTAGAAATATGATTTTTTTAATTACCTTGTTTATATATTTCATTATTAAGTTATAAACATTTAAATTAAAGTAGATGAATATATAAATGCAAAATTATATGTAAAGTTACAATCGCACAGGATAAATATGTATAGATAATTTTTTTTTTTTTTTTATTATTCATGAATCATTATTTCATTGTTTACTTATAAATATCTAAATTAAAGTTTTTTTTTTTTTTTTGAAAAAGTATCTAAATTAAAATAGATGAATATGTAAAGGTAAAATTATATGAAAAGTTAAAACAACCCAAGATGAACGTTTAACAACTTGTAGATGTGTTTTTTTGAAGACTAAAAGTATATACAATTTCTTTAGTTGGAACTATATAACTATGCAAATATTGTTGCAAGTGGTTCCATCATTAGCAAATTATCAAGTTTGGTGTCCTTACAAAATAGATATTTCATTTTGCAAAAAACTTTACATGAACTCATCTTTTGTGACAACTTTTTTCTTTTTTTCCTTTTTGCTAAAACAACTTAAGAATATTAAGACTTTAGTTAACACATGTGGTAGTTGTAAAACATGTCAGTGATATGAAATATAGAAATGTTTAAATATTTAAAAAATATTTTTAGTAGATTGTAATATAAAACATTCCTTTTCCCAATATTTTACGCAAATTTTCCCATAAGATTAATATTTTTGGCATCCTTTAAAGATGATACATAATATTTTTAAGAAGAAGAAGAAAAAACAGAGACAATGCTAACACATAATATAAAATTATTAAGTTTGTGTGGTTTAAATTTGTGGGGAAAAAAATATTAATGTATCTATGATAAAAGTTTTTATCTAAATGATATAGTAGTTCATATTTTTTTAGACTTGATTCAAAAAGTTCATTCTCAGTAACCTTTTAAGTCTACAAATTGCTCAATCTATGGTTCTAGACACATTCAAAGGGTGCTATCTAAATTATAAATTATATAATATCACACAAATATATTGATTCCTCCAATGTATGGTAAAGGAAGACAAGTTTGTGTGTAGCCATTTTCTTGATTTGTGCTGCATAATTTAATAGTTTAGAGAATGTGACGGGATCTAAATGTTGGATGAAATAAGATGAGAGGAAAAAAGAGTAAAAATAAAATATATAGAAATAAACATCAAATTTTCCAAGTCATTCTATGTAATACAATAACATTATATTATTATATACTATATGTATAATGCAGTAAAATAATATTTAATCAAAGAGAATATTAAAGATAATAACTTAAAATACAAAACTAAATTGCATCAACCAATTGTAGAATTCTAATTAACAAAAAAATTCATCAACCTAAAGAATTGGTGCAATAAAAATAAAAAAAATCAAACAAAAAATGAAAAACAAATTGAGAGAGAGAGAGAGAGAGGTAACCTTTTTTGTGTGAGAAAACTATGCATAGAATGAAAAAGAAAATGTCAAATTTATAGTAAGATGTTGAGAATATAAAGAGTCAAAATACAGGAAGATAAAAAGGTAGAGAAAGAATGATATTAAGGTAGAAAGTAGTGGAGATGTGAAGAGGTAAAAGGGAGAGAGAGTTTTGGAAAATTAATAATAAAAATAGTGGTTAAAAGATATTATAATTTTTAAATAATGGAGTTTTTAAGTCACCTTAAATGAGAAAATGTTTAAAAATATATATATATATATATATATATAAATTGGAAACAAAAAATGATGATGTGGCTGTTAATTTGGCTTAACATGAGTGTAGCAACATTAAATGCTGCGCTTCAACTTTTAGTAATATATAGATGAATAGTTTTTTATTTAGTGAATTTCAGCTTTTAGAGTTAGAGGGAATGATCTATCTAATTTAAATCCAGAACTGGGGTGTACCTTGTGACATATTGTTTTCAAGGTTTTGAGAAGACCTTAATGTGGGGAATTTAACCGAAATCCCAACATGTGAAAAAAAAAATAGAGAAAACAAATGCCAAAGAAAAACAATCACATGCATAAGATAGTATTTACGTGGTTCAACAATTTGCCTACATCCATAGAGTTGCAGGGATTTCACTATTATCAAGGAAAAGTATAAAGTGCGGCTACAATATTTTTCTCTCTCACAAAAACATGGCAACACCACCCATTAAAAACCATGCAATATTATTTAAGTCAGATTGAGTCATCGAACCAGATCAAACAAAACTAGGCTCCATAAAGCCCAACAAATCTCCTAATTGGAGACTAGTCCAATCACCAACATCAATTGCAATCCTCCAAACACATAGTCCCCTCATCCCTGCAATTCATCCTCCTATCCTCAAGCTAGAAGGCCAACTAAAACTGCACACAACTTCAGCTTCTCAATAGTGACACCCTTTGTCAACAAGTCTGCTAGGTTCTTAGATCCACAAATCTTCTCAAGTATTACCAACTTATCTTCAACAAGGTAACAAATAAAGTGGTATTTTGTCTGTATATACTTGGACTTTGAATGAAAAGCCTAATTTTTGGTAAGAAAAATTACACTCTGACTGTCACTGTGTAGAATGCCTATCTCCTGCTTCTTACGCGATTCATCTAAGAAACCATGTAACCAAATCATCTCCTTTCCAGCTTCAGTTGCTACAACATACTCAACTTCTGTAGTAGATAAAGTAACAATCTTCTGTAGATTTGAAGCCCATGATATAGTTGTACCACTCAAAGTAAAAATAAACCCAGTAGTACTCTTTCTACTATCAATATCACCAGCAAAATTAGCATCTACATAACCCTGCAGTTTCAAACTTGCACCTGTGAAGCAAATACATGTATCTGATGAACCCTTAAGATATCTCAGAATCCACTTGACTGCCTCCCAATACTGCTTTTCAGGCCTACTCATGAATTTGCTCACAACTCCCACTGTATGTGCAATGTCTGGCCTTATACACACCATAGCATACATCAAGCTGCCAATAGCTGAGACATAGGGCACCTTGCTCATATGGTCCCTTTCTTTTTCTATCTTTGATGACTATTCTTTGCTTAGTTTGAAATGACTACCCAAGGTTGTGCTCACTGGTTTAGCTCCATTCATATTGAACTTGCTGAGAACTTTTTTCACATACTTTGACTGTGAAAGTTTCAATCTACCATTAGCCTTGTCTCTAATGATTCTCATACCAAGGATTTTCTTTGTAGCTCCCAAATCCTTTATTGCAAACTGTTTGGACAATTGCTTCTTCAGATCATTAATCTCCTCAATGCTAGACCTTGCAATAAGCATATCATCCAATACAATAGTAATATGATGTAAGAATTGTCAAAAGACATAACATAGTAACAGTGATCAGCTTCACATCTCTTGAGCCCAACTCTATGCATAAAACTATCAAATTTCTTGTACTACTGTCTAGAAGCTTGTTTTAGGCCATATAAGCTCTTTCTCAGTTTGCAGACTAGATTCTCTTATCCCTGAACAATGAACCCTTCTGGCTAAATCATGTAAAGGTCTTCCTCCAAGTCACCATTAAGGAATGCTATCTTCACATCTAATTGCTCAAGATGTAAATTTTTTGCAGCCACCATTCCCAGTACCAGTCTAATTGTTGACATCTTCACAACTGGAGAAAATATCTCTGTGTAGTTAATGCCCTCCTTCTGTTGGAACCCTTTAACAACTAATCTGACCTTGTAACGTTTGCTACCATCATGCTCATTCTTTATTCTGTATACTCACTTGTTGTGCAAAGCCTTCTTTCCTACTGGCAATTCAGTCAGTTCCCATGTCTGATTCTCTAACAAGGAATCCATCTCATCCTTCATACCTAACTCCCACTTGCTTAAATTCTCATCTTGGAAGGCATCATCATAACACTCTAACTCACCACCATCACTTAACAGGAGATAATTTAAAACAAGTGAAAAACGCTATAGAGGTCTAATGTTCCTAGAAGAACTGTGAACTTCAACTACAGGTCTACTCAGATCTACCTGTGAATTTACATTTTCCTTATCTTCTTCACCCATTTTCTGGATAGTACTTTCAGTCAATTCATCTAAGTTGACAAAATTAGATTCCTTTTGATCTATCTCTGTAACATCTAACACTACAGTTGACCTGTCCTTTTACATAACCTATTTATTAAATATCACATTTCTATTTCTGATGATTTTCCTGTTTTGTTCTTCCCAAAACCTATAGCCAAATTTCTCATCACCATAACTAATGAAAAAACATATTTTAGACTTTGCATCAAGTTTACTACGAGCATCAGAATTAATATGAACATAAGAAACACAACCAAAAACTTTTAAATGTGAAAACTTTACCTCTTTACCGCTCCAAACCTCCTTAGGAAGTTTGAACTCCATTAGAACTGATGGTCCTCGGTTTATCAGGTAAGCTGTAGTGCTAACAGCATTAGCCCAGAAAGTTTTTGGTAGTCTAGCATGCAACCTCATACTCCTAGCACGCTCATTGAGAGTTCTGTTCATGCGCTCAGCCACACCATTCTGCTGTAGTGTCCCAAGAATGGTCTTCTCCATCCTAATTCCCTGTGCAGCACAATACTCACTGAACCCTCCATCTATGTACTCTCCTCCATTATCTGACCTCAAACATTTTACTTTCAAACCTGTTTCTGTCTCAACCATGGCCTTCCACTTCTTAAAAGTTTCAAATACATCAAATTTTTTTTTTCAAAAAATAAACCTATACCTTTCTTCTTGAGTCATCAATAAAAGTAATGTAGTGCCTTAAACCTCCAAGGGATGCAACCGGAGAAGGCCCCCACAAATCAGTGTGTACTAATTCCAATTTTTCAGTCTTCGGTGTCCTGCCAGTTTCCAAGAAGCTCACCTTTTTCTACTTTCCTAAGATGCAACTTTCACACATGTCAAAATCAATGGACTTCAATTCTTGTAGTTTTCCTTTTGACAGCAACATCTTCATCTCTTTCTCACTTATGTGACCAAGTCTGCAGTACCATAGGCTTGTATCGGTACTTGCATCAGCAATTGCAATTGTGTCTCTTGGACTTGAGGTCATATATAGAGGACCAGTCTTCTTTCCACAAGCCAATACCCTAGCTCCCTTTGTAACCTTTCAAGTACCTCTAACAAAAAATATTGCATGTCCTTCATCATCAAGTTGTCTAATAGAAATTAGATTCCTCCCCAGGTCAGGAATATGTCGAACCTTCTCCAGTAACCAAACAGACCCATTGGGTAACAATATCCGGACGTCTCCCATACTCACAACATCCAAGGCTGAACCATCAGCCAAATACACCTTACCAAAATCACCTGAAACATAATTCTGTATGATTTCTCAGTGTGGAGTGGTATGAAATGAAGCTCCTGAGTCCAAAATCCAATCATCAAGTGGACTATCTACTGCAAGAAGTAATGCATCTGGTACCTCTTTTGTTACAGTATTAGCGGAGTCATCTTCATTCTTCTTCTTAGGACTTTTGCATTGCCTCCTAAAGTGACCTGTTTTTCCACAGTTCCAGCATTGTACTTATTGGCCTGATCTAGATTTGCTTCTATTCCGATTAGAATTTCTAGATTTTGATATGCCCCAGTTTGAATTTCTGTCATTACCTCTGCCTTTTGTCTCAAGGTTTAGGGCAGAACCAGATCCTGAGGTTTCGCTTGCATCTCTTCTGCGAATCTCCTCAGCCAGAATTAAATTTCGTATATCATTGTACTTAAGCTTTTCCTTTCCTGTAGAATTACTTACTGACATCCTCATTGCCTCCCAACTGTTTGGCAAAGAAGCCAAGATGATCAGAGCATGAATCTCATCATCAAAATCAATTTCTACAAACGACAATTGATTTGTGATAGTGTTAAATTTGTTCAGATGTTATGCTACTGATGCATTCTCTACCATCTTCAAATTGAAAAATTTCTTCATTAGATGCACCTTGTTGTTTGTGGACGGCTTTTCATACGTATCGGACAAAGCCTTTATCAGATCTGCTGTGGTCTTCTCCTTTACAACATTGTGTGCAACAGACCTAGGCAGAGTTAACCTAATAACTCCCATAACCTGTCTGTCAAGAAGCGCCCATTCCTCAGCCTTCATAGTATCAGGTTTTGTCCCCAAAACAGGCAAATGCAATTTCCTCCCATAGAGATAATCTTCAATCTGCATCCTCCAATACGCGAAGTCTGTGCCATCAAACTTTTCTATTCCAGACACCTTTCCTGCTTCCTCTGCCATTGCTCCCACTCAAACCTAACCCTAGTCTCTGATACCAATTGTAGGGAATTTAACCAAAATCCCAACCTGTGAGAAACCAAAAAAAAAAAATAGAGAAAACAAACGCCAAAAAAAAAAAAACAATCACATACACAAGACAGTATTTACGTGGTTCAGCAATTTGCCTACATCCACGGAGTTGCAGATATTTCACTATTATTAGGGAAAAGTACAAAGTGCGGCTACAATATTTTTTTTTCTCACAAAAATACGACAACACCACCCACAATAAATCTCAGTAAATCTCCCATTAAAAACCACGCAATATTACTTGACTCGGGTCGAGTCGTCAAAACTGGATCAAACAAAATTAGGCTCCATAAAGCCCAACACTCAACAACAAACAAATTTCTCTCAGGCATGTTTAGTCAAGTTTATTGTATGTGAAGTCCCTCGAACTGGTTTGAATGATGCTAAGAAAGATTCCTAGTCCACAGCTCTTCAACACCCCCCTTTTCAATACCTATTAAAATCAATTCTTAAAATATACCCACTATAAGGGAAAACAAATTAGGATTAATCCTAATTTGAATACAATATCGAACGAGTCCTGAACCCAGATTGTTTATCTACATGGTTGTGATGCTTCCCCTTTCTCTAGTATGGAATTCAGGGAGAGTGGTTGTGGTATCGGGGTATTTACGTAAGAATACCACACATATGAATCTTGAAAAAAAAAATTATTGCTAAGACAATCAATCTTTTTTTTTTTTCCATCACTGAATAAGAGTATTGGGATTGGTACTAGCAGTTTTCTTACAATCAATCTTTGTTTTTCTAACTTGTGAAGAATGTTTATGTCCATGTATTTTTGGTGGCTTAAGAAGTTAGGCAACATATAGTGCTAACATGAATCAGATAAAGTTCATTACCAAACACTTGGCTACAAGTAAATTGGAACTTTTGCATTGGATTACAGAAGGTATACTTCTTTTCCTCATCAAGTATGCTGTGAATGCAGATAGTTTAAATGAGGTGAGTTCTTAAATGGAAAAATTTCTATGAATATTATATACTTGAACACAAACATTTAGAGAGCCCATCAAAGGATTTTAAAGGTTCGACACAGAATTTTCTGAATTGACCTCATCCTCAGTTCACAGAATGCTATGAAGTTTTAGATGGTTAGCTCATAACCTTCTGCAGATTTTAGAAGCGAGTTAAACTATTAAATGCTAATTTTCATTTTCCAACTATCCTTTCTACATGCAAAAGACTAACTTGAAATTGGAACTTTTCTGTTAATGCTTGTCTTGTATTCCATTGACAATAGTGTGACTCGGAACTACTTTAAAATTTTAGTTTGACCTTTAGAGAATTGGGACAGAGGATCCTAAAGAATAGAATGATCAATTCCAAAAACTTAGGAATAAAGTAGTTATATCAACTGCTACAATTGCTATCCCAACGATAATGAAGTTATGGCCCTGCCACCCTCACTATAATTCAATATCCTAAGTAACAAAAAAAGAACAAAAAAATAATAAAGACTTGTGTTTTTAAATTATATTATTGAAAAATAGCTCTTCAACCAATCTACAAAATATATCCTTTCAGAGATCCTAACCATAGGCATTAAAATGTCAATCCATTTTAACTTTTGGGCAGCATGTCCTACTTTTAAATGGTTAGCTAAACTAGTATACTATCATAAACCCATAAGGTGCAATGATGTAGTGCGAATCATTTGGTGTAGCTTTTAAAAGTCAAAATGTTACACATTTTTCTAAAAGTTTCAAGATTCTATGTATTTGGTACACATCGATTTTTAAAATAAGAAACCATTTGATTAAAAAAGAATGACTGGAATTAGGAAATTGACTATTGTAGGATTATTCCTAATTATATTAAGTACATATGCTTGATAAGGTAAGCAAAAAATATGCATCTTAAGTCGACCAACCAGATCAATAAAATATACATATGAAAACCTAATGTCCAATAATGAAAACTTGATTGACCGCCCATCTAAGATGGAGGAGATTTTGGGCCTAATACTGACTCCAACACCAACTATCACAATTAACTACATTAAATAAATAAATAAATATCAATTAACACAAAATAAATACTTGAGTAATGTAGGTTGAGATGACATCCATCTAGAACCAAATAATCCAACTATGGATGATCCACTTAATTGTGAGAGAGAGAGAGAGAGAGAGAGAGAGAGAGGCATCAAATGATAAAGAAACTAGATGGAAACAATGGAAGAGAAAACAATCTCAATGTATTTTTCTGATGGAGGCATATTTCTTCAAAGTTCAATCAAAATGTCCTTTTTTTTTTCTTTGATGGTGGAAAGAAATTGAATTTGGAGTCATAATTTACAAGTCATGTTCCGTTGAAGTTGAACCCAAATGAAACCCATCATTAACAAAGGTTAAGACAAACGCATATCTGGCCTGCCCAAGGCTAAATTGGATCCACTTGTTGTATCCATTGGAATCCTCACTTCTTTTTCTCCTCAAGAAAGCAGAAGGAAATCTCTAGGCATGCGGGCACTAAGGTCTAAGGGCCTCTGTCTATGATAATTACTAGTGCTAAACTATTCCACCATAGCCTAGTAAACATTGATAAATAAAAAAATTTAAATGACATTTATTGAACAGTCATTTATGCATAATATATATATATATATATATATATTCATACAAAGTAGTCCCATAAGCTAACATAAAACTATCTAAAATTATTGTAAGGTTGAATTTAATCAACCATGTGTTGGCTTTATTCCATGACAAATTTGCTTGTAATACAGCACTTAGAAACCCTGTATTTAGGTGGAAATCATGTAAGGGTAGTGTGTGAGAGAGTGTGAAGAAATGCTCAAAATTGTGCAGTGAAGCAGGGACTCGCGGCTGGATCTCGCGGGAGGCTCGCGGCTTGCAAGTCGCCAAAAGTTGCACGCGCTCAGAGCATGCAAGGGAGCTGAATAGTCATGCCAGCTGGAGCACTACAGGACAAAAATCCAGACTGGCCATTTAGTTAGCTCGCGCCTTGAACTCGCGACTCAGTCAAATCGCGAGGTCAAGTCGCCAGCCAGCCCTGTTTTAGAAAAATTGACTCTTCGCATTCCATTCTCACACCAGTATAAATACCCCTCATTCCCACAAAATATGTGTGGCTATTCAGAAAGAAAAACCCTAAGAGAGGTTTCTTCAAATCACCCACCCAATTAGAGAGAGCTACTCATTCTTAGAGAGAAATCTTTGTAGTCTCTTCTCATTCCCTCTCTCATTGTCATACCTATTGAGAGGAGATTTCTATCCAAACACTACCCACACCCATTTAGAGTGTTGAGTGTTTTTGGAGCTTTGGGAAGCATTGGAAAACGCCAAGGATGGCGGATGCTATGGATTATAGCGGAATCCGGTAAGCCAGAAAAGAAAAAGGCTCGGCACAATCTCGTTGGAGCAAGAAGCTTGGAGGGCTTAGGTACATTGGGTAGAGGGTCTATTGCTGTTCATGTATCCCAACTACATTTTCTAGTGGATTATTGACCGCTTGGAGGGCAGTGGAGAGGTTTTATGCCGAGGGCTTCGGTTTCCTCTTCAATAACACATCGTGTGTTGTCCTTGTATCTGCATCTCTCTTCCCTTAATCTTTGCCTTTGATTTTCTGCTATGGATGTGATTTTAATTGGCTTAGATTGTTTACCAATTTTGTTTATAGCTTGTGTTCATTTTCCGCACACTTAGTGTTTGTCATAAAGCTTGAATTGGTTATTTTGTAATTGGGGTTCTAAACGTTCAAGGGTGTTTTATACACTATTTGAACTTTCAATTGTCAAAAAAAAGAAAAAAAGGAATTGTCTAAACTGATTAAGTAAATTAATTAGTATTATTGGCAAGGACAATATTCACATGCAAAATTTGTAAAGGCTTGATATTTTAAACCAATCATTGGTTACGATATGAACAATTTTTTTTTGATGAATCAATCAATTTTATTAAATACAAACCAGAGTACATAGAGCCCTAACGGGAACTACACCAGATGGAGGAATCCTTTGTAAGCACAAAAAATACAAGCACAAAAGTGCCACCTCAACATAGGCTAACATACCAAGTCAGCCTATCCTTTAAAAACAAAATAATAAACCTGCATAGCAAATAGAAATACAACCAAGGGATGATCCTTGTAAACAAACCAACTGTTGTGACTACATCAAGACACCAGAATGCACCATTTTGCAGAAGACTAGAAACAGCAACCATCATCATAGCCATATTATATCTTCTTAAATAGGATACAAGGATTCGAGCCCCATTTGCCGCATAATATCCTGTTCAAATTGAGTCATTGGCTTTGTAGTTACAAGCAGGCATGTTGTTTATGCAGGATATAAAATCATTACTATTTTACTTATAAACATTTTTACCTTCTTATGTACTAGGTATTCCAATAACTAGTTCATTTGATATTTATTAAAAAATAATAATAATAACCAAGGTGAATTTTCATATTTATACAATTAAGTGTCCACATTTTTTTTCAAAGTTTTGTATGGATCAATTACTCAAAGTGAAATTAGAAAGCTAGGCCCCAAAATCTAAGAAATTACTATAATCAAACTCAAAACAATAATTTGACAACAACAACAAGCCTCAATCCCAAACATTCAGGGTCAGCTATGGATCCTTAACAAATTAGTTAGGGTTAGTCACATATGTTCTTTTCCTCCAATAATTGGATTCAACATAGTAATTGAATCAACTATGACAAAATAGAGCTTCAAACAAACTAATTGTGATATCGGAAGTAATACAAATAATTTATTTTGAGAGATATGCATATAGGCAAGAGATAAAAAAGGATGTCCGTGGCATCCAAATTACAAACAAAGAAATTGAATAAGTAGGTAAATTCATAAGATATCCAAGATATACATAACTATAATCTTCAAAGGGACAAGAAAAAAAAAGTTCACAATTGCTAAGAATAATAAAAACATTATGTTTTCAGGTATAGAGATTCATTCTAAAGTCTCAAAGATAAGAACATCACATACCTTAGAAATAGTTATCTTCTTCCACCACATTTGTGGGCATTGTTCTTCAATCTTCTGAGCATGATATGCTGCTCTAATTTGACCTTCCTCACAAGCCACTTTGGTTTCCCAATTTTAAACACAAGATATCCCATAAACATTCCAAATATTGTTCCACATGCATAACCTATGGATACTGCTCGCCAACCAAACCCATTTTCATCTTGTTGCATGGTCGGTGGGGGTGGTTGCTTTGCCTCTTGGTTGTCACATGTTCTTGACAATGGAAACCCACACAATCCCAAGTTTTCAGTGTATGAATCATTGTTGAATGTATTGAATTGATTTCCTGAAGGTATATGTCCCGTGAGTTGGTTATGTGATAGGTTTAAAACTTCAAGTGATGTTAGATCTGCTAATTGACTAGGAATCTCCCCACCGAGCTTGTTAAAAGAGAGGTCTAACCATTCAAGATTGGTCAAATTTCCAAATGATGATGGAATATAACCTATAAGGTTATTGTAAGAAAAGTTGAGTCCTTTTAGTGATTTAAGGCTTCCAATTATCTTTGGCATCTCTCCTCTGAAACTATTATTTGAAAAATCAATGCTTGTTAAGATGGTTAAGACTCTCTTCATCTCAATATACTGCCCTTTTATCATGATATTCAATGAATCTTGATAATAATTGTTTCCCATATATTTCAATGCAACTTCTCTTTCTTCCACATTCATCATGGCTTTCAAATATTCGAAATATTTTTTTGGCAAAGGACCATTAAACCGATTGTTAGAGATGTCTATGATTCTCAAATTTGGGAAAGCAAATTTGGTTTTAGGATTGCCTATACGACCTTGAAATTTGTTTGATCTTAGGACAAGAACTTGCAAATTCTGAAGACTTCCCAACCAATAAGGGAAGACTCCATTTATCTTATTGTTTCCAAGATCTAGAACTTCCAAGTATGTACAATTTGCTAAAGATCGTGGCAATGGCCCTTCCAATTGATTGCCATTAAGGTTAATACTCCTAATGTTATTTCCTATGGCAAAGGTTGCAGGGATGGTACCATGAAGGCTATTCATTCGTAAATCCAACACCGAGAGGGCAATAGACTTTACCAAACACTTAGGAATAATGCCACTTAAGTTGTTATAAGACAGGTCTAGAACTTGTAGAACTTCAAGGTGAATTGCATCGCAAATTAAAGAAGGGATTTCTCTTGTTAAATTGTTATTGGAAAGGTATAAGTATTGTAATTTTGTTGTCAGTCTTAAGAAAATTGGGAATTCACTAATGTTGGAGGAAGATAAGTTCAAATATCGAAGATTGGGCAGGGCATAGGCAACATTATTGTTGATGCTAACTAAGTTATTTGAAAAATCAAGGTACTTGAGATTCTCAAGCTTTGAAAACATTTCTGACCCCCACATAATACTCAAGTTATTTGATGAGAGAGCTAGTGTAGTAAGGTTCACGAGTCTAGATACTGACCTAGGTATAGAGCCATGTAGTTTATTATATCTCAAATTAAGGTTCTGCAATGAATTGGAATTGAATTCACCGATCTCACCAATGAATTGATTACCATTAAGATACAAAGTCTTCAAAGATGGCATACTAAACAACCAAGATGGCAATGTTCCATTTAGGAAATTTGAAGTTAAAAAGAGTTCGATTAGATTCAAACCACTTACGTGACTAGGAAGGGGACCAACAAGTTGATTGTACCCAAGGTCTAAAGTTAAGAGATTCGGCAAGTTGAATAGTGTTGACGGCAACAGACCTGTTCAAAATATTCACCAATAATTAAAAAATTGTTAGTTTGATGCGTTAGTCAAAAAGACATAAAATTTGAAAGTGGTAATAAAATCTCACCGCTAAAACTATTAGATTTTAGATCCAAACATGTAAGTTTTGTAAGTTCCCAAGCCATGCTGGAATTGACCCCGTAAAATTGCAATCACGAAGAGCCAAATGCTTTAAGGACTTCAAATTGCTGATAGAATCAAGGAATTCTCTTGAAAACATTCTCCCAGAGAGACTTAAGAACTTCAGGGATCTACAACTCCAATTAGACTTTAGAAGAGAACCTTCAAGGTTTGAATTACCTGCTAGATCAAGGGTTTGTAAACTAGGAAGGTAGAGAATGTTATTTTCGAGTTTTCCCCGCAAGTCACAGCCATGGAGACTAAGAGTTGTCAAAGAGGAGGATAGATTCGTGAAAGAATTGGGTCTAATTGAGGACATTTTTGTCTTATCCAGAAGAAGTTCCCTTAACTGAGTTAGGTTACCAATGACTCTTTTCCATACTGGAGCTTCGATTAATAGCTCATTATTAGAAAGATCAAGTGAAACCAGTGAAGATAACTGAGAAATTTCAAATGGTATTTGGCCAGAAAATCCGGAATTAGAAAGGTTAAGAAGAGTCAAACTCTTAAAGTTGCCAAACTCAGAAGGAATTCGGGAGTCATTGTCATTGAACCAATTGTCAGCGAGGTTCAACCTCCTAAGATTGGGAAGAAAAAACAGGGTACTGTTGGAAAGAATGTCGCCAAAAAGCTGGCTGGAAGAAAGGTCCAGGCCAACCACATGGCTTGTGTTTTTGTCACACTCGACCCCATCCCAAGTGCAACAGTGCTTATCCTCCCGCCAACTGGCTGTTTTAGGATAAGAAGTTGGTGAGCCAGAAACACCCTGGTGAAGAGAAAAAGACTTATTAAAATGGAGTAAAGCAGAGCATGGTGGCATTGAAGACAAGGAAGAAGAGAGAGCTGATGGAAAGGGAACTTGAGAGTGTAAGATCAAAGAGAACAAAAAGAAGACTTGATACTTCCAAGTTGAACGCCCCATTTGATACCCAATTCAACAAAAACAAAACTCTGAAAATGGAGTAGTATTTTGATGATGTTATAAGGAAGGTATGGAATGGAATGAATATTATATATAGATGCTACCAAGTCAACAGAAGTCATCCACCTTCATATATATCATTAGATTAATTATAATATTTTAATAATTGGTAATTGGTTTCAGAAATTGACAATTAATTTGAAATATTGGGACCACAAAATTGCATTAGATTGCTCTTCTTTAAAGAAAATAATTCTTTTAAAAATCGTTGGAGCACTAAGACCCTGTTTGAAGATGAATTTTAGCAAAATTTTTTCAGATTTTAAACAATATTACACACATTTTCACACATTTTTTCATCCACATGTATATCAAAAACACCCAAACAACATAACTCAAATTCCTTTCCCAAACACCCCCTAAATATTCCATTTGAAATTGAAGTGGTTTTATATCTGGTTGAGTAAATATTATTATCGTGTACTAAAATTAAGAATTAAAATGGACAAGTCACTGGTGGAGTCTAGAATATAGTTTTGAGAGGTTATATTTTTTTTTTTTGTGTGAAATTTAACATAGTAATGTATAATATTCTCATTTGTTAATAAATAAATAATATTTTCAAGAATCATTAGTGTAGGTTTGGATCCGCATTTTAAGCCCCATGTTTGCCTTTTTTTTTTTTTTTTTTTAAAGACCAGTGCTTGGTGCACTATTTAAATAAATAATATTTTCTAGAATCATTAGTGTGGGTTTGGATCCGCATTTTAAGCCCCATGTTTGCCTTTTTTTTTTTTTTTTTTTTTTTAAAGACCAGTGCTTGGTGCACTATTTAAAAGAGTGAACAGTAATTTTTTACACATTTAAATATTATTTTGCTACAGTATTTTCAGTTTTCAATAAAATAAGTTGTATCTAAAGGGACCATTAGTTGGCCAAAGTCCGATAAAGATGCGGAGGTCACCATCAATTCTTGTTAGGAAATTAATAAAAATTAAAGTAGTCTAAGCGTGTAAATTGGTGGAGGGTAGGTAGTTTGTGTTCACACTTAAAAGTTTGATTTTATTGCCTTGTACAGTTTTATTGACTTGTACAGTTTTTTCTCCGCAAGGCCATGGAATGATGTGGTATTTTGAATCCTAGGTGCTGGTTAAAATTTTCTTTCAAATGAAAATGATCAAACCCTTTGAAAATTTCCAAAAGTTCGATAGATGGAGGAGACAAATATCTATATGATAATCATGG
Organism: Quercus lobata; assembly: GCF_001633185.2. Taxonomy (NCBI): domain Eukaryota; kingdom Viridiplantae; phylum Streptophyta; class Magnoliopsida; order Fagales; family Fagaceae; genus Quercus; species Quercus lobata. Next base: position 73,354,013 of record NC_044907.1, on the reverse strand, counting down.
TAAAGATCTTTTTCATCTCACTATTGTGGGGGGACTGCCACTGACATTTTATTAGGTCACTTTTTCTTTCAGTGCAATATAGACGATCTAGATTGGTCCAAAGTGTATTTTTTTTATATAGTTTTTTTTTTTTTTTTTAATATAGAAATAACGTAGTCTTTACTCTTTTAATTTTTGAATGTACGCCATTTTTCCATTTTTGTATTCGAAGTGCATGTCCTTTTAATTATTTTATCAATCTAATAAAGATTGTCCAAAAGCATTGTACATATTATTCAAAAAAATAAAAAAAATACATTATCAAATAGATCACTAACAAGGACTTGTACAGTTTTTTCTCCGCAAAGACATAGAATGATGTGGTATTTTGAATTCTAGGTGCTGGTTAAAATTTTCTTTCAAATGAAAATGATCAAACCCTTTGACAATTTCCAACAATTCGATAGATGGAGGAGACAAATATCTATATGATAATCATGGTGGATCTTTTTCATCTAACTATTGTGGGGGGACTGCCACTGACATTTCATTAGGTCACTTTTTCTTTCAGTGCAATATAGACGATCTAGATTGGTCCAAAGTGTATTTTTTTATATAGTTTTTTTTTTAATATAGAAATAACGTGGTCTTTACTCTTTTACCTTTTGAATGTACGCCATTTTTCCATTTTTATATTCGAAGTGCATGTCCTTTTAATTATTTGATTAATTTAATAAAGATTGTCCAAAAGCATTGTACATATTATTCAAAAAAATAAAAAATACATTATCAAATAGATCACTAAGAATGACGCTGAGAAAATAAGCTCACTTTAGCTTGGAGAAGTAAAGTCAAGACAAAACAAATAAAAATTTTTATACAGGAATATCACTTAAATAATAATTGTTTTTTAATATTTTATTTTTTATAGAAAAGGTAAGATTTCTTACCTAGATACACGAATACCAAGTAAAGGAAGGAAGAATGAAATTTAGGGCAATGTCTAAAATGTCAAGTGAGCTTAAACGTGTAATTGCGTTCAAACTTCAAACTATAAAGTTTTCACAAACTTTTTTTCCCCTTGTCCAAAATCATTACCATTTGTAAGTGCGAGTTTTTTTTAATTGTTAGATTAGTTAATGATACTTGTCTCCTTTATTAGCAGTGAAGGCTGCAATCTATGCACAGATGATTGTGATTTTTAATTATCTGATTGAGGAGATGAGAAAAGAAGAAAAGATGAGTTGAAATGTGAATGGCTGTTATATGGTGTGCACTTGAAGGGTGAAGGTATATGAAAATGACAAACTTTAGTTACAAGCTCCTTCTAAAAGATTAACATGATTATATATTTTGAAATTAAATTTAACCATTGGATTATATATTCATTTTGTTCTTAACATGAATGTCAAATTTCATTCAAATCGGATATTATTTACCATTCGAATCCATAAACTTATTTTTTATACATAATTTAAGACTATACAAACTTGTAATTTAAATATTTGATTGATGATATAGCTATTAATCTTTAATTTTAATTCTTAAAATTTTATAATGCATAGAAGAAATAATAAGAAAATACAATCTAATGTTGAATCTGTCAAAATTCACATTTAAAAAAAAAAAAGGTAAAATAATATTTTGGTCCTTAAACTTTACCAAAAGTTATTTATAATAGGAAACTAGAAAAGGAAGTGAGAAAAATTTTGCAGAAACCAAATATTGAAGGTCTGGCCAACAAAACCAAAATATCACCTTGAAAAAGAGCCTTTAAAGTGAAAAAAAAAAAAAAAAAAAAAAAATGGCCTTACAGTTTATTATACACACTATTACACAACGAGGGTAGTGTTTATTACACACACTATTACACACCCATTTTTTCAATTAAAATCGTGAATCAAAGACATGATTATGCACACTTTCCATGAACTCCTTAGATTAAAAATATCATGCATCAATTCCAACTGTAGTGAAGTGGGGATAATCCATAATAAACTAGCTAATAACTGAAATTTACACATAATTCCTGACTTTTTTACAATATTTTGAAATTTGAGACTAGCTATACCTATGCTATCAGCAACTAATTAAAAATGTAACAGAGCACATTGAGAACCTTGAAGCTACAAGCATCGGCAAACCCATCTCCATTTCAACCTCCCGCTTTCTGAAAGTGAGGGTCGCATAAGCATAAGTTCATGCCCACTAAAGTTTGAATTTTCAGAATTGGTGCTGACTTCTAATGGACTTAAACACCAAAATCCTAACACACATATTATGCGAAAATTATCTGAGTTTTCTTTTTGAAAATTATGATTATTTTCCATTAGTTATAATGCTTCATTAAAAATTTTATATATATATATATATATATATATTTTTCAATGATAAGTACCCCTACATTCACACACGTTTGAAATTGTGACCTCATTTCTAGCAGTGGATTGAGGTTCAATTTGGTCTAGAAACCATTGGTTTCTTTTTTGACAGTACACTTAAGGCTCAAATCATCTAGTAATACTAATTCAACTAAACTTTGCAAGTATTCTTGAGTATGATTAATTATAAGTTTGATCTTCATCTGTCTATAAAGTTATATGTCGCTTAAGATATGAAGTATAGAAAAGACTTATATCATGTGTAACGCAAATCTCTGTCAAGTACTAGCTACCTACATTTTACATGTCCACTGACTTGTACAACTTAATGCTTTTTTCTAGAATGACTTTGGAAACATTTTTTTACCATGAAAAGACCGAATTCAGCAACAAATGAAATGATTAATTTCTTCCATCAATTATGCTTTTTCTTTGTATTAATTCCTATTCAAATTAGGTTGGTAGGTGGTACCCAATCCTGAAATCCTATGAATCAACTTCCAAAGATGCAGATGAAACAATGCAACTAAAGAAAGTAATTTAAATTTAGGTCTCTAACTTTACTTTTATTCAATATTATTAGTGTTCGTAAGAAAACTTCCATAAAGTGTCTCAAAATGATGTGGTTTTGCTTTTCTATAGATTTTTATAATAAAAAAAATACTTTTTGATAAAAAAATTATAAAATAGAAATTATTTTCTGAGTTAAAAAAGGATTAAATGAAAAAGAATAGAGAGAAGTTATCTCAGAAATTATTTTCTCAGTAACCAAAAATAAAAATAAAAAGAACAACTCAGTCAATCCAAACCATGCCAAAATCTATTCAACTGAATAAATCTAAACCAAAACCAAAATGTTACTTGCAAATCTTCAAGTAACCCATTTCATAGTAAAAATAGCATACCCAAGCTATAAATTATTGTTGCCACCAGGTAGAGATCCCACTAATTCATATGTGTTAAGTGCAAAATTCATAGATGGATCAATTTGGAGTGTAATATAATCTCCCTGTCCATGATCTCTTTTCATTAAGATATATCATCCTTCAATTCCAACCATAGCAGAGAGATCATCAGTAACAATAAGCTCATCAGGGGCAAACTAATAACTAAAATCCACATATAATTCCAACTATTTTTACTAGATAATGAAAATGAAACTCAAAAATAACTAGTCTATTAGCATCCAACAACATTCAAAAGGGAATCAAAAGCTTAAAGGACCTTCAACCTGATTTTACTTGAATCTCGACACATAATTTGTGTTTGCGACTTGGCTAATAATAACTAAAAAACAAAATGCACACTTTTAATAGGTTGCACATGATATAGGCCAAAAGATAAATTCACATTACAGCTGTGACAAATTTTTTGAAAGTGATGTATGCCAATATGGGTAACTCGTAGTGTCCAAATGTGGGATTTTAGATGAAACAAATCAAAGGGGTGAGCAAAGAAAAATTCATTGGAAAAAATGTGGAACTCTTCATCAACCTCAAGAGTGTCATGGTATGGGCTCTAAAGATTTGGTGAAATTTAGTGAGGCGATGCTTGCGAAACAGGTTTAATATATCTTGACCGACCATAATTCTCTATTTTATAGAGTTTTTCAAGCAAATACTTCCCTAGAAGTACATTATTTGATGCCAAGATATCTTCGGGTGCCTACACTTGGCAAAGTATTCTTAAAGTTAGGAAAGTTATCTCAGCGGGGATGATGTGGAGAATTGGTGTTGGTATAGAATTCGGATTTATGAGGATAAATGGTTATCCAGCGAAAAGCTTTGTAAAATAATATCATGTGTTCGGAATTTTGTGCTCCTATCATGTGTTTGGCTAAACAATCTAGTATTAGAGCTTCCACTATTTCAACATATATCCCCCAAATCCCCCTTTCCCTCCCCTCTCCTCCTCCCAACTCCCCAAATAAGAATCTGAGTTGTGAACGATACAATGTCGAGGTGGTATTGACTATGAGAACTAGATATTATGGCTCTAATATGCAGCGATGGAGGACAGTAACTTAAAAATGTTTTTTTGACTCTATATTGAATCAACCTACAGTTTACTTTTCCTAGTTAGGAACATGAATATCTATGATATAATAATTCCTACAGCTTGAAGAAGCTATCAAGTCATTGACTCACTCTTGAATATTACAGTCAAACAGAACTAGAGAATATCATCCTACAATAAAAAAAAAGATCATGTGAATAGGAAGGTCTCAAAGTGCAAAAATTCATGTGCGTTTGTTTAACAACATAATATTTTACCTGAATTGATTAGGAACCGAAACATTGTTTATATCAAATGTGAGCCTCACTTAACTTTTTTGCCATGTTTGAAAGAATGGCTAAACAAAGTTTCTTCAACTATAACCAGTTGCCCCTAGTCTTTCAGTCACATGCACTATACAATTAATACCCACATCCAAAAAATTAATACACAGACTTGGTAGATACATATCATATGTGTCACCGGAAAAAATTACCTCTTAATTTTTTTTTTGGTTACAATTCTGAAGTGGCCAATTAAGTGTGGCTACCTATGGCTTTTACATAAACTCATTATTTTTTCTTCAAATAATCATAATCTACCACATTAGATTAGTAACAAAACAAATTGTGGTCCTAAATTTTCTTTGCAAGCAATTACTTCAGTGTCTTAGTTGGACTTTGAACTACTTGAACTCCTTTAAGTTCAATCACATATGGGCCCTCCTAACTTTGAACTACTAGAACTCCTTTTAGTTCAATCACATATGGGCCCTAATAGGGGGAAGAACTCCTTTAAGTTTAAAGTTTATTCAATTAAAGATCTTCCTTTAGAAAATTGCCATTAAGTCTTGCTTTTCTATAGATTTTCACTTTACGGCAATTACATGACAGACACTAAAGCAATACCTTAAATTGAATAAATTTGAAACTTCGAGGACTTTCAAAAGTAAATTTAGAGATCTGAAATGAATTTTGGTCAAACTTATTAAAAGCAATGCTATATATTCACTATTCACGGTGTTCTAAATGGCGGGGACCAGTATTAGTAAGGTCCAAAAATCAAAATGAATAAATAATCACTAAGTTCAGGAAAAGCAACTTGCATGTAAATATATAATTACAATTAGATAAACAAAGGATAAAGCAAAATCTAAACAATATGATAATTAAATTATTTTGGAACATGATAATAAGTGCCGGGTATGAAGCATTGACAAAAAAATATATTAAGTAAAAAGTTCAATTACAACGAAGACTAAGAATAGAAGCACTCACAAGAATTCGTACTACTACATCAAATCCTAAGGGATTATAAACTAAAACAATAACAACCTACAGAGAAGATGAGAATGTACAAGTCATTAGATCGAGTTCTAATATTTAATTCATGGGAAAGAAGACAGTTCAAATTAAAATAAAATGATACTCTTTTTTTGAATGAAAATATAGAAAATAAAATGATACTCCTACCAAGCTTTTCCCATCCAACAATACAGCTTGTGAAGGAGAACAGTAACTTATAAATGCTTTTCTTTACTCTAAGAATTAACCTTCAATTTACTCTTCCCACTTATTGAGTATAAGGAATGTGATGTGAATATCTAGATAATAATTCCATCAGCTAAACATTTTTTTTTTTTGGGGAAAGAATCAGTCATCTTAATAACAAAGAATAGGATACAAACACCGATACAACACTTAACAGCTAATTGCATCAAACAAAGTACGACACCTGCAAAAATGTAGAGCTGTAGTACATCAAAGCCTAAAACACCAAATGCTAAATGTAGCTAAACAAAACCCATCCATAACCTAAAGTCAGACTATCCATCTAATTTACAAAACACAACTCTAAATCCCCACCTTGCAACACACTATCAAACAAGATCAAACACCCTTACAAACTAGGGAAACATTCATCCTCCATTTACAGTACAACACAGCACATGATTCAAAATTTAAATATTGAAAATCCTTAACATCTTTCATTATGACTAATACTAACTGGTCTTCGGTATATAGTTTCTTAAGCTAATTTACAAAGTACAGCTCTTAAGCTCTTCCCTTTTAGGTGAATTACACTCCAATCAACTAAATCCAGCCAGTTGAATTTGGGGTCAGAGATTGTCCATTTCCTTTAATTAAGTAAAAGAGCACAGAAAAAAGAGATGATTTCTGTCCTCAATATAGGACCTTCCACAAATCCAACTTCAGCTTAACATTGATTACAGAGGCTACAAAGTTATTGAGTCGCTAGCTCTTGAACATTATAGTAAAACAAAACATGAGAACGTAATATAATATCATCCTTTAATAAATAAATAAATAAATCATGTGAATAGGACTTTAACTAGCAGGTCTCCCTTCAAATATCATTTGTATATAAAGTTCTTACTCTTCTTTCTAGTGGTCCCTGCTACTTCACCAAGCCCTCAATCTCTTGTGGTATAGTTCGCACCCAGTGTTATGTTTACACACTTTGAGCAAAGCTCCACCATTATTGAGACATCTACCCTAAGACTAAGAAAGACCCAATATGCCAATTTCATGAATTAACCAACCAGCATCTCAAACAGAATTGTAAACCCTGGCCTTATCATTAATAAGCCACTACCCACCCTCAAATTAATGACTCACCCTACCATTCAAGATTGACCAAGATCCACTGCCAATTGTATGACCCAAAAATTGTAAACCCCCAATCACCCAAAAAAAACTTCACACCACGTTGATTGCTGAACCTAAAATAGATGAAGTTCAACATCAATCTCCTATGTATATACCCTCATCAATAACAACCTTAATTTTTCCTACCCAACTTTAATTCACACACAACCAAAACCTACCCACATCATTCATAAATTATTGAAGCCAGATTCTGAAACCAGATTTTTTCACCCCAAATTAACTAGAACATTCATTAAGACAGAGATGGGCTCAGGCCCTCAGCCTGATGTACCTTTCTTTTTGGTGGAAGAACTTCAGAATTATTCAGCAAAAACAGATGTATAGGACAGCAAGTACAAAGGTGCGTTTGTTTCACAACAAATTTTTTGACCTGAATTCCCAAGAGATGGACAGACTAATTAAACACCTCAAATAATATCAGATTCTGTACAGTTCCCTTTCATATATGCTAGCTCTATTGACAGCAAGCAACAATAAAAATGGAGTCTTCAATGAACATCAAATATCCCTTCCCAAGAAAAATTAAAATACATAAAAATAACTTGTTGATAAAGAATCTTCTATGAACTACAGACATCAGTAGAATATAAAATCAGTGAAAACTTGTTACCAGCAACAGTAAAAACTTGTTAGCAGCAAGAGTTTATTACAATATTCTTACAGTCTACATTCTATGAATTACCTGCATCGGTTGTGAACCAGTGTCATGGAGTCCCTAGCTTGACACTCTTCCTTCAAGCATATCTTGGTTTCAGTTTATTTGCTCTGACATAACTCACTAGTCAACAACTACTAAATACATTCCTTTCAAGAAAAACAATTACTGTGACACAAATTAAACCAATAATCATCACAACACCCCAAATGAAATTACCTCGATTTGTAACAACAGGATCTGGGTAGTAACCTCAACATCTAATCAAAACACAACCCAAACAAACGTCGGCCGAGCATCATCGGCGTCGTAGCCCTCACCAGTGATCTCGGTTAGTTTCAAGTCCAGTGATCTTTTGAGCACTCATTATCGACACAACAACAAGATTCATCACCAGATCAGTGCTGGTGCTGAAGCTATATATGGAGTTGCCACCTGGTGTCAAGTTTAGGCCTAATGACGCAGAAATTGTTCTTTACTATCTTCTCAACAAGGTCCAAGGGAACCCAATCTTCGAGGATTCAATGAATATTATCGTCGATTGTGATGTTTTTGGGGATCCTAGCACGTGGATGAAGATTTTTCAAGAAACCCATATGGACCATCTCTATTTTTACACCAAACTCAAGAAGAAAAATAAGCACATTGAGAGATCTACCCATTCTGCAACTTGGAGAAGTCCAAAGGACGAAGAGCTTTATGATGATAGCAAAACAATACACTATGGGTCTAAGCGAAGTTTCAGTTTTGTCGCTAAGAATGGCTTCAATGGACCATGAAAGAATACCGACTTGACGGAGAGTTTGCAAACACGACTAATCATGTAAGTTTTATTTTCCTTGATTTTCTATATTTAAAATTCATATCGCTCTGTTTCTTGATTTTATTTGAAATATTGTTTGGTGCTCAAACTTGATTGCTACATTATTTTGTATCTGTGTCTAAGTTAATAAATTTAGGTTAGCAATTTGATTTTCGGCTCATTTACTCAAATGGGTATACCTTATTTTATTGATTTATTTCTTAGATTTCAGTCACTGAATTTATGTTACTGTACGTGTTGTTGAGGATTTGACCAGTTTTGTCAAGTGGCCATTTTGAATTTAGGGGTTTAATGTTTGTTTGGACTGCATGTATATATGGAACTCCATGGTTTTACTTGCTGTTTGTAAATTCAGAATTCTAGAGGTTGTGGATTTTAGTTATAGTGATCCAATTTGTGATCTGGGACTGTTGAAAACAGTGTGTGATATTTCTTGTTACTCGATTAGTTCCCATTTTATTTGGTTGCTATAATTAATGGTGACCCAGTTTTGGTTTTTTAACGATGCTTGTTTAATATTGTCGCATATACATATTGTTCAAATTAAGTTATTGGGTGAGATTTATAGATACGCATGTGTTCGTGAGATCGTTTATGATTTATTTTGCTGCATGTATATGTTAGAATATCTATCAAAGGATGCGCCTGAGAATAGATGAATGTGAACATTTTTATCTGAATGATGCTTAATTGCTTAATGTTGCATATTGTACAAAGTTATCTGATTATATTTATTATAGAATAAACAAACATGGATTTTTTTCATCATGCACAAGTTTCCTAATTTACTTATTTAATAATTAAAAAAAGACACAATGCAAATATTTCAATATGGCTTAAACTTCTCCCTAAATGTTTTTTGTTGTTGTTGTTGTTATTGCAGGATAATTATGTCATTTGTTGCATTTCAAAGAGGGAGAATGTCTAGAAGACCAATATCTAAGATCTCGTTGGGCAAGAGATAGAGCATCTCCAATCTAGATTTTTTTTTTTAACAGAAAGTAAAAAAAAAAAAAAACACTAATTTCACAGTATTTCATTTTCATTATTTCTTAATTAGTGCTATTTCAATTTTTTGGGTCATTTTCTGAATGATTTACAACATTTTTTAATGATTTTTTCAAAATTATTAGATTAATCGTGGTGTTAATATCTTATTTTAATGTATTTGTTCCTATTTGACCTTTGCTTATCTTGAGCATGTATATGATGTTAGTAATTAACACTAATTTCACAGTATTTCATTTTTATTATTTCTTAATTAGTACTAATTCATTTTTTGTCATTTTCTGAATGAGTCTTTCTTACAGTTTTTTTTTTTTTTTTTTTTTGTTGGTATTTTCAAATTTATTATAGATTAATCACGTTAATACAGTCTTTCTTTTTTGGCCTTTGCTTTATCTTGAGCATGTATGATGTTACTAATTAACATGTTCCGATCGAAATGGGAAGAATACCATTGTGAAATGTGTCATTCCGACGGAACACATGCTCTGAAATTTTGGAAAATAACTAAGGGAAAATTCAATAAAATTTTCAAATTTTAAGCCATGCCATGCCATTTCGAAACATAAATAAAAGAGAGGAGGAGAGGATGAAGGAGATATATATGCAATACAAGATGAACGACTTAATTAACTGTACCTTAGGATCTTTATGACTCTTATTTAGACTAAAGAGTGATACTGGTAAGCTTATTCAAAAGTTATAACTAAGTCTAAGTATATTAGACTATTAGTTTCAAAATCATTCAATTTTCCTTATTTCTTTAATTTTGCTTCTTTTAGAAAAAATAATAATAATAATTTCCTTTTGTATTAGTGGATAGGTAAGAAAATAAAATTCAAAGAAATTAGTAGACAGTTTTTCACACTAGATATAGTGTACGTGCTGAAACCAAGTGGTGGTACATGCAAACACTAAAAATGCATGCAAGCCAATAATTGGTTGTCTTGGTTGGACTTTGAGCTAAGTACGACCTTCACAAAGAAATATTATTCAGCAATAATCAATTCTCTAATCCAGGGCCAATAAGTATTCCCAGATTACATCATATATTGAAAGAAAATAAAATAAAATTACAACAACAAATAAAGACACCAGATGGGCTATCCTCCTCTGTTGAGGTCCAAAAACACTTGTGGTCAAAGGCTTGTAAATAAACACATTGTTTAGCTAGTACAGTATATTAGCAAAATAGTAAGATCATTTTACGCTGGAGTGAAGAAATTCCATTAACTGTAGTCTCAAAATGATTCTTAACCCAAAAGAAAAAAAAAAAAGGTAGTCTTGAGATACGTACGTCTAACAAATGGTTTGCTAACGTGAAAGTTTTGGTGAATTAGCTAATTGATGATGAAAATTGCAAAACAGATTGAGAAAGACATATTTGAGGTGCCAAAACCCAAAAGCCCCCAAAATCTTGAAGTCACACATCTAACAATAATCAATCTTAAGGAAGAGTATTTAAGAATAGGCCTTGAACATGGCCTTACTCCAACAGGATTTCTCTTATAAGTTTGTACCTTTATATCTTTATAATTAAGTAAACAATAATCTAAGCTTGGTATATGGTCAAGTAACTTGTAAGTTGTAATTCAACTAACACATTTTGGTTGAAATTTTTTGCTAAATAGCATAATTTTAAGAAAATTTTTGTAAATAGCACATGACCAAACTTATTTAGTTAGGTAACACTTTTTTGGAACTCGAGTTCCAAGTGAAACTCGAATTTATCAAACTTGAGTTCCAAGCATTTTGTTTGATCTGATTGCCATAATACTTAGAACTTGAGTTTGGTAAAGTCGAGTTTCACTTATTTAGTTATGTAGCACTTTTTTTGAAAAAAATTTCTAAATAACACAATTCCAAACTTATTTAGTTATTTAACACTTTTTTAGAACTCAAGTTCGAAGCATTATGTTTGATCCGACTGCCATAATATTTGGAACTCAAGTTCCCAAAAAAAAAGGCTACATAACTAATTAAGTTTGACCTAGTGTTTTTTTCTTAAATATTTCAAAAAGTTATGCTATTTGGAAAAAAAAAAAGGGCCCAATTTGGTGTTTACAAGGGAAAAAATTTAAATATTCTCTTCCTCATTATATCCATCAAATTATCACAAAAATAAAATAAATAAATAAATAAATAAAATGGTATATTTTCCTTTGGCTTTTTAGGGGGCCAAAATAAATAAATAAATATATTATTAGATTCCATTCCTATGTTTATTGAGTCTCTATTTCTTTGTATATAGTCTTTTGCATTTTTGTAAAAAAAAAAAAAAAAAATTATTATTATTATTATTATTATTGAGATGAAATCTAAACAAATCTTATTAAGATAGTTAATACTAGCCTTCAAATAAATAATTAGTTTTTTATGTCTAGGATACTTCCCTAGTGACAATTGCCTTGTGGATGCCTGTTCGTGTTCCCATGTTTGACGCATACACTCAACCTTTACTTGACAAAATGTGCATCTTTCCCTTTTTGTGAGAGATCTTTTTGACAATTAATATTTATTTATCTTCTTGCTTTTCTAAAGCTCTTCTAATTTGATTTTTAGGGGCAGGGTTTTAATTTATATTAGAAGCTATGGGAAGCATTGTATAGGTCTTATTACTTTGGCTTTTCTGGGGCCCTACAGAACTCTAGGGAGTCATTCATATACTAATTTTGTGATACACACACATTCTTGGATACATCTGTTTATATTTTTATCTTCTTGTAACATGAATGATAAGGGTAATTCCTGAATAAGGTTTATGAGTTTTTTTTACTAAATGTCCGGGACAAAGCCCAACTTCACTGGAACGAGTAACACTATTAAAGGAAAGGAGATTAACAAATGGGTTCACAAGCTTTGAATATGACCTTTGTTTTCGTTCAGTTCACCTCCAAGACGAGCTCATAGTCCTCTTAGAAGGTCTCCTATGGCTATTGGTCGTATGCGTACTCCTCTTATTCGTACAACTGCTTGCTCACGACGGAGGTAACTTTTCTAAATTGTTTCTAATCCTAAGCATGATTGATCTGGTTTTCTAGTTGTCTGAATTGTGTCAGCTCTCTTTTATTTGCTTTATATATATGTCGCATTTATTTCAGTAGGATGGGAATAAGGTTTATGAATTTTTTTTTAATATGGGTCTCAAAGTTGCAGAGCTCTGATGTTACTTGTAGAATTGCTTCATTTGAGTGTATGCCAGCAAATTTCTTTGTATGCGTACATGAGAAGTAGTGGACTCCTAGATGGGTGGTGGACTAGTGGGTTGTAGCGGAGGACATTTTGGTAGAAATTGTAGTAGTGCTGTATGAAATGCTGTTCAATACGGGTTGTGAGGTGCCTTGTAAAAATTTCTGTTCATTGTGGGTTGAAGTAATTTCTTTTAGCCCTTTATGTGGCTTGGTTGACAGATAGAAGGTATTGGATGTGTATAGGTTTTAACATAGCCATGAAATGTTTGGATCATCACTATCTTCTTTGACAATACTGGTATATCCAAGGGCAAGACTCTACGACTCCACCTGTCTTCAATTTAGTTTTGTTCATAAGTTCTATCATGCCCATTGTTCTTATGATGTCACCCTGATTTTTGCAACTTACATAAAGACTATGTCGGTTCTGAACTTGAGTTGCAATAGTATGTTGGCTTCAATTTCATTTCGCCCCCTCTTTTTTTTTTTTTTTTCAAATTTTTAATAGGCTCAGTATGTTGTTGAGTTTTGCAAAATGCTATTTCCCTTTGTTAATTCAATTTGTGCTGTTAGTTTGTATTACTTTTTTACTTAAGCATGCCTTTCTCTATGGGGGTGGTGTTTACAATAGAGGCTGAGCACCAGTTGGAAGACGTGGGCGGTCATCATCCTACTCTGGATCACCTAGTCCACGCAAGGTTAGTGTCTGTTATTTTTTGTTTAAAAAGAGAATTCCTCCTACTAGATACCTTACATTGCTTATTCTTTCTAATTATAACAGTTACCTCGGAGATCAAGGAGTTGTAGCCCAAGAAGGTAATTTCTATCCGTGAATGGTTTCACTTTTATTCATCTAAATTCATTTTATTTCTCTTCTAATGGGGTTTTAGGTTGGATGGCTCTTCGTCTACCCCTAGGATGGAGGGTGAGATCATAGATTCAAAACTCACCTGGCATTTGTGTAACTTTGCAATGAAGAAAAATAAATTTACTACTCACTTTAATGGGGAGAGGAGGATATGGGGTTCGTGGTCATAACATAATTTTATATATTTGGCTGCTCTCCTCTCCTCTCTCCCCATCTCTCTTTATCCAAACATGGGATTTCAACATGATGAATTTCATTCTTATGCGTAAGGTATACGAGCTTGCAAGATGACATTCCTTCAATTTTCATGTGATGAGTCCAAGATGAAAATGTCTTTGTTGTGTCCCCCACCCCCAGATCATATTATCATTTTCGGTAACATCTAGTTTTAAGTTCATATCAATATTTATACTCCAGAACTATTGGAAAATACCTATGCATGTATTGTCTTGATGGTGGAAGTTGAACTCCAAACTGTTAAATGCTTGTTCCCTTTAGAATTTTGATTTCCAAATGGGACTCTCAATGTGATATGGGGAAGGTAAAATATTTTGGTGGTTGCACTTGGGAAAAATATTTAAGTGGGAGTTTTTTCAGTTACATAACATTAAGTTGGGAAATTTATAGAATTCAAAGAAATGGATATCACTGGAGAAAAGGAGCACAATGAAAAATTCCTACTACCGAAGAGGTAGTTTTAAATTCTTTAAAATACACACGAGGGAGCTAGCTGTTGCTTTCTATGAGGAGATGGAAGTTGAGTTGGCATTTGAGTTTCGAAAATGGATTAAAGGATATTTTAGGCGACAAGGCTGGCTTTTGATTTTGGTTTGTACTTTGTAGTTCAATAAATAAGCACTGATGATGGTGATAATAACATGAGCAGGCTACAACTTGGGAAACTTCAGGTTGGTTAATTCATGGTTTACTGCTTTTACAGTGTTATGTTGTCATCATCTGGGGTTGAGTCGACTTAATTGGCATTTTCAATATGTAACCTTAACTGCTAAATCATAATGTCCTACCATTTATTTTGGACTGCGTAACTTGCATTCAGTTGCATGAATCTAGAGTGCTTCGCTAGACTGTTTGGAATTTTGTGGATATATCATAGGGTATTGATTCCCTTGGTCTCACCTTATTGACAAAGCTGTGTATTATTTATCCAAAATAAAAATCATAAATCTCTGCACATTTGTAGTTTCTCTTCTTGCTGTTGACGTCACACATTTTTTATAATACTGCATTTTATACTTCGAGGAGACATTTCTTAATTTTTATGCAAATATCAAATCATTTCATTTAGAGCATCGGAGGTGGTTTAGCTGTAATATTTCAAATCTTTTATGCAGTGAACTATTTTTTATATCTTCATGTGGAATCATTGTGTGTTGTGGTAATGCCTGATTTGTGATGACTCTCACACCAAATAATGTATGTCTGCCACTAAAAGCCAGTTTTTTTTAAAAATGGAATGATTTTATTGTCCAGTTTTCCGCAAAAAAGATTATTGCTGTTGTGCTTATCTTATTGTACTTGATTATAACCCCTTCAGAGATAGTCAACAAAATCCTGAGGTGGCATCGTTTTGGGTGATTATGCCACATGAACAGAATTAACAAGTATCATAACTAGGTAACCATTGCCATATAGTTGAGGTTACAGTTTGTTGCAGCTAAATAATTTGAGATTTTAGCCTTTTCTTCTTTTTGACATTTTACGTCAGTACTTGTTTCTTAAGAAGTAGAGTACATAAACTTAAGGTGGCACTGGTGCAGTCATAAGTCACATGAATAAAAATATTGAATTTCCTCTAACTGGACTTGGTGGGATATTGTTGAACCCCGGTAGGAAAGAAAATGTAGTATATGTGAGCTAAATCTATACTAATATAGAAAACCAACTGCATTCGGTGTGAAAAGGTTTTTTTTTTTGGTGTGAAGATGTTTTTCCTTTTTCATTATCCCCAAATTAATGGAAGATAGTAGAAGTCTGTCTCATCTCAACTTTTGAGGTTATAGTTTTATAGACAATAATTTGGATTTGGATTTTTTTTTTTTTTTTAATTTTTTATTTATATCTCCAACTTTCCAAGATTTTCTTGGCAGTGGGATCTTGTAAGGACCAGAAATTGTGGAGAAGGGAATTAGCAACTCAAATAAGTTTAATAAAGAAATTTTGAGTCATGGTGCTCACACATGGTGCATGCCAAACCTCTAGTTAGTTAATAAACTAACAATTAATTCCTAACTAGGTTATTCGTAGAAATTAATTTCTAAGATTATGTTGGGAGGAGTACTTGGCCTTGTTTTTGCATGTCTCTCCTCTTTGACTTTGCCTAAAGTGTAAACTTGATTCCTTTAACACATATTATATTAGGTTCCTTGTTGATATATATATATATATATATATATATATATATTGTAGTTCTTGGTCTATGAAGATACATTGTTAGGTGCTCCGTTTTATTTTCCCATTGAAGCCGAACCTAAACTAGTTCTCAAGAGATAGCTGTCCATATACTGATAAGGGATGTATGGATTTTCGAGAAGAGAGGAGCCATGGTGGTCCCCCTGGACTGCCTGGATCCCACAATTGAATAGAAATTTGGATCTACATTGGATCTCACCTTAATCGCCCAATCTATCATCTTGAGGATATATATATATATATATATATATATAGTTTTAGGACTTGTGTTTGCAGCTTTAAATGTTTCATGCTTTCATTTATATTTGGGTTTGTTCTGATGGAAGCTTGCTTTTGTGTAGGCCCATTAAAGGAAGAAGCAGTAGCAACAGCAGCCGAAGTAGTTCTCCACTGCTGCCTCATAAACCATAGGTAAGCACTGCCTCTCTATATCCCCAAATGCCCCTTGCCCTCCCCTACCCAACCCTCCCCTGCCTTCCCTCCTCCCAACCCCCTAAAAAAGAGTTTGAGTTATGTATGATGTAATGTTGAGGTGGTATTGACTATGAGAACAAGATATTGTGGCTATAATATGCTCTCTGAAGGTAGCATTTAGTTTTGTCTCAATTATGTTGGAGGCGATGTTAAGCACTGGTTATTTGCTGTTTATTTTTTCAAAAATTATTTAAGCTAAACATTCTGATGGAAGAAACAATATGCAAAAGCTGTATTCTTGCTTTTATGAATGCTACATGTACAGTTTGTATGATTAATATTGTTAGTAAGTGTGCGAAAGCATGCAGATCCTTTATTCAAACATGAGCTGATGATCTTTGATAGCCCTTCTCTCTAGCTGTTTGAAGAATCAATAATCATACTGGCCCTTGTCCCAGACAAGGGCCAGGTTCTTGTATGACTTGTTTAATTAGTAGATTGTTCATCGACGGGTTTTTCAACAAGAGAGAATATAGTGTCTCATATAGTTCATTGGTGTTGCTGTTGGACGTTCAAAATATAAGGTGATGTTGGTTCAATCCAGTTCAGCCATCTAGTTTATAGGTTTTCGCAAAAACCCTTGGGTTTCACTGGTTTAGTTCGGTTAGTTGCATTCCTGGTATTTTCAACTCCATTGGTCATATCCATTGGTATGGCCAAGGTTGTTTAATTGGGATCTTATGTAAGATCAATGGAAGGGTTCAAGAATTGAATTGTAGGATCAAATCAAAAATCATAACTTGTTACCTTTTGTTGAAGAATAATAAAAAAAAAAAGGACAATAATAGAGACTTTGTACGTTGAATAAATCATTAGAATTAAGAAATTATCCATGAAAAAAAAAATGTTTTAGTTTAATAGAGTGTAATCATACCTACACTAGTGCATCTATAACAAATTCTTCATTTAAGAATTGCTATATATAAAAAATAAAGTCCATTTGTGCATTGGGGATTTTATTATTTTATTATTTTTGGAGAGGGAAGGCAAGTTGAAGTTTATGGAAAAGGTTTGGCTCCAACAAGGAATATGACGTGTTTTGTCATGTGCAAATACAAGACTCATTTGGTTGGTTGAATTAAGTGAATCATGTGCAATGCACATGATGATATGGATTAATGTCATCTTTTTGTTGATGGTTAGAGCCCAAGACACTAAATATATTTGAAGCCAAACTTTGTCCTAATTTTATTAAGACTACGAGATTAGATACAGAAAGAAAGATCTGGAGGGAACTCTTCCATCTAGACAAGCAGATCATAACCTTTCTTAGGTCTTCCAGCTAAAGCATGCGTGTCCTTTGCATTGTATAAAGACTTGAGTTTCACTAATGATTATGTTGCCATATAGAGTAGAACATGGTGGCAATTTTCTTAATTTCATGACTTTTAACATCTGAATCGCCTTCAAGCTCCACAGGATCAACACTAATCTCCATGGCAAAAATAACAACTCATTTGGCTGCACTACCCCATTGGTAAATAAAGTTTTAATAGCTATTTTAGTGCCTACTAGCAGCTACCCAATAAAATTCTTGAGCCAAACAAAAATGGCCTGGGCAGCAAAGAATATATAAAAAAATAAAAAAATAAAAAATAAAACCAACTGTATACCCTCTTATTCTTTCACTTTAGTTACCATTCTCATTTGAACAAAGTAAAGTTTTTGTGCAGTAATACTGTGTTGACTAAAAGTAATCCAGGGTGAAATGAAAAAGTGAGCTCCTTTCTCTGATGATGATGCTGAATCTATATGCTTAAAAAAAAAAAAAAAAAAAAAGACAAAATTTAGCTACAAAACTGGTTGTAGCTTAAGGCTACAAAATTATTCAATAAAATAAACATTACTATATATTTTAAAAATCTGACTGTTGAATTGCATGTTTTTTATGCTTTTAATGCACACATCAAATTATGTGTCAATCATATATTATTTACTATATATATCTACAAGCTTTTATTTTATGTATAATTTTAAACTACAAAAACTTGTAATCTAAATTTTCTCAAAAAAAAAAAAAAAAAAAAACTTGTAATCTAAACAATTTATTGATGACGTAGCTATTGATCTTTAATTTTCTAAAAAAAATTCAAGTATGGAAGATATAAGAAGAAAATGTAATCTATTGGTAGATTTGTTAAAATTCACCTTCAATAAAAAGATATTAAGGTTGCAGTCTTAGGCTATACCAATTTTGTAGCTAAACGTTGTCATTTTTAAAATCTAACCATTGAATTGTATGTTATTTACGTTCTTAATACAAATGTTAACTTTTGTGTCTATCTGATATTATTTATTATATGATCTTTAAGCTTATATATCATGCATAATTTTAAACTACAAAAACTTGCAATTCAAATAATTTATTAATAACATAGCTATTGATCTTTAATTTTTTAGAAATTTTGCAAATATGAAGGATATAAGGAGATGTAATCCAATGATGAATTAGTCAAAACGCACTTCAAATAAAAAGATATTGAGTAAGGTAAGGCTATAACCAATTTTGTAGCCTAAGGCTACAACCAATTATGTAGTCAAACTTTGTCCCAAAATCTATTAGCTTGCTCTGAGAAAAATTGAACATTTTGCTTAGCGAGGAAGCTCGGTAGATGCTCTACAAAATATCAGTCAAAGAATTTTTAGTTTAGACTTTAGACTCAATCTTTTTGAAGAAAGGATCGGTTTGGGATCTTAGGATCTTGTGATTTTAATGATCCCAAACCATCCTACAAGCAATTCTAAGTTTTATACCATTTTAATTCGATCCTAATTGTAGTGAGAAAGTAGGATAGTTCAATTCAAAATTTTAACAATCTTGGATATGAATGGCTATTGGTATGGTCCAATTCAAATAAAGTAGTTGGTTCTGAATTCAAATGAATATGGTCACCTTTGAGCCAATTTTTTCTGCCTCTAGCATAATTGGTGCTGTCAGATAGGAACATCCATATTTCATTTTCTTACTTGTTATGTAGACTTTGACCAAGTTCGCTACTTTTGATTAGAATCTTTTTTATTTACATGGGATACATGTAAACAGGTTCACATTAGATTCAAATTAAAGATATTAAGTTGGGTTTGACACATGAAACCTGTTTAATTGAAGGTAAATTTTACCAATTTATCCATAATTTTTAATTATATTTTAATTATTGATGACTTTTTTGGTATCTAGTTATATATTTATATACACTAATAAGTTGTTCGAGTTATGCATGGATAATACTGTAATGTTTTATATAAGATGCTTTTGAAAAATATTGTACATATATCATGGTATAATTGTCATAAAACTTTGTTTGAGTTCATCATAAGAAGTAACTATTATAAATTGCACACATTTTAAGCTACAAAATGATGAAACAAAGTTGAGGAAAAAAAAAAAAAAGCCAAAAACAAACCTTAATGAACAAAACGTTAAAATCTTCTATCCATACGTTACTGAAATTCATAGAAAAGAAAGCACACACAACATACAGATCATTCATTATACAGTCACCATTAAACCAACACTAAAAAAAAACCGTTAAACCAAAACTCAATTTACTGTAGGAAAAAAGTCAATATGTATTTCTTTATTGAAATATCAAGAGACTCACTTGAGAAAGAAGCTTGGAGTCTAAAGAATGCTGATTGAATAGTTGTGTTGTTGTTGTTTTATTTATTTATTTATTTATTTTTCTACAAATTCAATTGCCATTGACTAAATTCTGTCCAACCAAGACGATACATGCATGAGTCCTATAATCCGAATTTAAGATTTATAGTAGGTTTAGTTTTTGTTTATTTTGAAAAGACCTATCTGCTCAAGCCATATGCTAAGATTAAACAAACTTGAAAAGGACATTGACAATGAAACTTTTACACTAAAATAAAACAATTATCGACTTCTCAGTTCTAAACTTTTGGCATCTTTTAAAAATCGATAAACATAATAACACAACCTATAAAAGAAAATAGCAAAACAAAGAATCTCACAATCTTAACCCTTCTGATTGTAAGTGAAGAACTTAATTTTTGAAAGTAGCGAAAGATAGCTTGAACTCATACATGTCATGGCCACTTAATGTGCGATGGACAGCCACTACTAGCTACAACAAAAGATTACAAGAGCAACAGGTTTCTTCTATTGGCCAAATGTTTAAAAAAATTGTGAGGATGGAAACAACATTTGAGAATAGCAATAGTTTCAGAAATTTAACTATAAAAGGGGTTTTTCTGGAGAAAGAGAATGGAGACATAAATTCAAAGTTGAGAGGGGAAGGCAAAGCGTGAGAGAGGGATTGGGGAGTCAAAGGCAAAAACTAAAACATCATTTTGGAGGAAAGCTGTGATTAATGCATCTACACAATTACAAAGGCAGAAACTTTTTAAATAACCAAAGGCAGAGACTTTGTTTATGAGATGTGAGTATGTAACTATATCACCAAAAAATAATAATGGTTCCCATAGAATAAAATAAAATAATAATGATTATAGTAAATAAAGGATATGGATTTGTATAACTGAGGCACTAGAAATGCTAAAAGACTATCTATCTTGATCTCATTAGTTATTAGTCCCTTAAAAAATTTGGGAAATGCTAATGAGTACCCTTAGCACATTAGTTAAGAATCTAGTCAAAGAAAGTTTTTATGGGAAAAGAAAAAAAACAATTAATGTTTTGACAGCTTTTTTCATTTCCCATAAAAGTGATGTCAAAAATTTTCCTAAAATGGATTGCTAATGAGTGCCCTAAGGGCACTCATTAGCATGACCCAAATTTTTTTTTGAAACATTTGGTATACTAAAAGACATGAAGAAGAGAGAGAGTTGTGGTGTAAATTTAGGCAATTAATGGGAGAGCTTGATGATTGTAGAGAAACTTCATAGGAGGTGCCACTTGGCAAAAGTATAGATTCTCACACAATGAGGTTTTTGATTTTATATATACTAGTCGCAAACCCACACAATGCGTGGGAATATAAATATTATGTAATAAGGTGTAATATATAAAAAGTAACAATTACTTTAAGTATTGTCCCTTTTTTTTAAAGATTTTTACAAGTAATTTTTTTAATCTTTTTATCTCTACAAATATATCATTTTATTATTTTTTGTGTGTTTGATTAATATTTTTTAAAGGTGAACCATATTTTTCTTACTTCTATTATTGTGTATTATATTTATCTAATATACAACTAAACTTTATAAGTTTCAAATTTATTATTCAAATTTCTCATCTCTTTAGAAATAAGGAAATCTATATAATAACTAATAGCCGAAACGTTTGACTTTTTGTTTACCTGTCTCATTGCGCCACGTGGCTAAATAAATTAATGCCACGTATACATTTAAAAACACTGAACAACTGTGACTTTTCATTTTTCAATAGGCACCTTTTCGGTCAATAGATACATTTTCATTCAATAGGCAGCTTTTCGATCAATAGACATTTTTTCATTCAATATGCACATTTTCATTCAATAGACACATATTTAGCCAATATGCACCTTTTCGGTCAATAGGCACCTATTTGTATATCCAACACCAAAACATTGTGTCTTTTTATTTGGTGGAATAAAAGAAATGTTTTAGTGATATTTTCACAATATTTTGTCTCTTGGGTTGGGTGGTAGTTACCAATTAACAAACAAACACTTCTCTCTCTCTCTCTCTCTCTCTCTCTCTCTCTCTCTCTCTCTCTCTCTCTCTCTCTCTCTCTCTCTCTCTCTCTCTCTCTCTCTCTCTCTCTCTCCTTATTATTTAGTTTTAAGACCCAACTCCAAGTTTCTAAAAAAACCTAAAGAAACACATGGTGAATTAAGCTTCAATTGTCTCCTTCCTTCTCTCTCACTCCAATATCTATCTCCAATGAAGATCCAGAAAATCCAATTGCTTTGGTCCAATGAAGCTGCTAAACTTATAATAACGCTTCTTTTTCTCTTTATCTTTTCTTTGAATTTAATTTTTTGTTTTCTTAACACAAAGTCTCACTTTGTTAATTCTCACATGCTTGTGTGCATAAAGTACACTATGATTAGATATGCTATTATCTTCTTTTGTCGTAACACAATTTTCTCCTTAAAACTTCTTTTTCTTCAAGATTTTTTTTTTTTAGGATGGCTCATGCTTCACAATTCACATATTTCTCTTATGTATTGGATTCCTCCTCTCCTTCTTCAGTCAATGCATCAAGGTTAGGGTTTTTGATTTGTTCAATAAAAATTATAGTGTTGTTGCTTTTTCTTATAAGTTTGTCAATTGATTTTTTGTTTATCTAATTGCTAGGCCTGAATCTTTTAATTAAATTTTTTTTTTTTTTTTACCTTTTAAAAGTTTTAATATTTTGAATTTTAACATTTAAAAGGTAACTCATATTTCTCTAAAATTTCTATATTGTGTAGACATATTTTTTTGTTGATTCTTTATTTATTTATTTTTTTTGCCTTTCAGAAGTTTTAACATTTTTTGTTTAGTTTTTGCAATATCTAAAACTATTTGGTAGATTTCAAAATTCAACACTTATAGACATATATATATATATATTTGACAGAAAGGTAGAAAAAACAAATAATAGATAGAGGCTAACTCATCATTTTATTATATTTTTCCATTGTGTTGTCACAAAATTTTTGTTTTGTTTCAATAAATTCTAGGCTCAAAATTTTCTAATTTTTTGATTTACATATGAATTTTTCAGTTCATTTTTTGCAATTCATTTAATTATCTGGCCAATTTCAATAGTAGAAAAGCTATAATCATGGATTATTCTTTTGAGAGTAACCCTTCTTTCTATTGTATTTTTCTATTGTGTAATTATATATATATATATATATATATATTTCAATACTTTTGAAGCTTTGAATCTTCTGATTTTTTTTTTATTTATTTTTTTTGGCCTTTTGGAAGTTTTAACATCTTAACTTTTGGGTTTATTTTTTCCATTATCTAAAATTTTATAAAAGATTTCAATGAATATCCATGGATTATTCTTTTTGAGTGTAACTCATCTTTATCTTATGTTTCTATTCCTAGCCTTTTTTTCTATATTTTTTCTTTAATTGTCCGTGTTTATGTATCTTTTGCTTTTCTTATTTTTACTTTCATAGTGTATGTTCATGTTGTGTATGTCCTTTGATTCTTTCTTCAATGGTTTGTGTGTGAGAATGTGTCATCGTGTCTTGGTACTTATGCAAAATCTATAAAGACTAAAGATGCTTCTTTTTTATAATGAATCCTGTGTTTTTCATGAATTTGGTGAGTCGTATTAATTCTTAAATGATCGAAATGGTTTTCTTTGATGTGGATTTTGTTCATATTGGTTTCAAAGTTTATTTCTTGGCTTATATTATAGATTGTAATATATTTATTCATCAAACCATTTATTTGAGTTTGTTTTTGAAGTTGTTTTCAGTGTTGGACATTTTCTTGAAGCATGTTAGTATCATATATTTACATACTATTAAGTTGATATAATAATAATAATGATATATAGTTTAATAAATGTCTGAAACTATAGCTGTTAACAAATGTTTTAGCTATATGATTTTATTTTACAAATTCAATTTTGGTGTTGTAGTAAAATAAACCAAGATTAAATTATATATTGTACTTAATACCTTTTCTGTGCATCGCATGGGTTTGCGACTAATTATCATAATAATCAAAACTCATCACAAAATTACAACATCATCTTCGCCAAAATTAAAATGAAACTAAAGGAATAAAAAAAATAGACTTTATAATAATTTATTACTCAAACAATTGGTAGGCATATTCAAATTCCTATTTCCAAAAGAAACTAAGTATTAACCCAAACCAAAATTCAACCAAAGTTATAAAAGGGAAAGAGAAGACTTTCTAATGGGAAATTAGAAGGGGGGGAAAAAAACATCAACCTTAATTAGAGGTATAAGAAAGAACAAAAATCCACTGAGAGAGAGAGAGAGAGAGAGTACTCACAGTTTTGTGGGGAAAAATATGGACTGAATGAGGAAAATAATATCAAATTTATACAAAATGAAATTGGGAGAAAAAGAGTCAAAATATAAGAATGAGGAAGAAAATGTAGCCGTAAAGTTGAGAGTAGTGGGGAGATAAAGAGACAAAAAAGAAGGGAAAAAGTAGTAAAATTAGTGGAAGACATGGTTGCTGGTGTGGCTAAACAAGAGCGTAGTAACAATAAATGCTATACTTCAGTTTTTAGATACATACATACATGTGTGTGTGTGTGTGTGTTAGGTCATGCTAACCTTAATACATATTTATTAAATGGGTTATGTGAATCATATCATGTCAACTTGTTTAATAAACAGGTCATGTTAGGGTTGAGGAGTTGTGACTCGATTAATAAATGTGTTGTGTTTGTGTAGATTTATATGGTAGGATACTTATGAGTTAACATGACATGAACACGACATATTAACACAAATGATCACCCCCTAGAATTGAACGTTGTTTTCTTTTGATTATTTGAGGAGCTTACACACAAGTGGCTTCAATGCCTTGAGATTTTTTTATTTTTTTGGGAGAAACAAACACACACACAAAGGAGAGAGAAATTGGGTCTAAAACAAAGGCACATCATAAACTCCACTTAAAAGTCATGGTAACTGGCTTCTATAGTGCTCTCTTATAATATGCCTTGGGGTTGGGCTTTTAATATCTGTATAGAATATACTCATTGTGGTTTTCTTTTGTTTTAAATTTAAAGATTTTTAATAGAGGGAAGAGAGAAAAGCTCCTAAGTACTAGTGTTCTTAGTTAAAGTTTGTGAAGTATGTAGAGCCATTCGGTCTTTCAGAGAGGGAGAAGAAAGTGACAAAAGACATCAAATGTTAAAGAAATTGGATGGAAACAATAGAGAAGAAAACAGTCTCAGTGTAATTTTTTGATGTAGGCATATTTCTTCAAAGTCATGCTTCATTGAATTTTTTTTTTTTTTTTTTTTTTTTACCATTCAAAAAAGGCATTAACCGTAAGTAGCATTTACATCATGTTCCATAGTCGGCCAGCAGTAGTAAGTTGGCTCTTTTGTAGCTAAAATAGCTAACGACCATACATAGTTAAGGATAACCTTAGAAACAAAAATCAGCCTGCAATCTAATCCCATCTGCTGTAGGGAGGACATGTCTGCCATGAGAGTTCTCTCTTTCCAATCTGGGGCTCGCTTCTTGTCCACTACTTGAACTAGCTTTTTGCAATTACTTAACATCAAAATTTGTTGATATCCAAGGTTCTTAGCTTTGACTGCTGCCTCCACTATCGCCTCCTGAACTGCACCTACAATAGATCCAGTAGCACAGCTCCTAATACCACAAAACACCACTTCTCCTTGTAGATTTCTGGCCTCATATGCATAAGCACTTCTTTTAGCTCTCTTTCTTTTTGCACCTGCTAACTTTATGATCAGCTGCCACTGCCCACCAATTGGAATTTGGTCTGTATTTTGCTGATGCCTCTGAGTGCCCAGTGAATCAACCTCGTTAAAGATTTCATGGTACCTACAAGACAGATTTTGAGCAGTTAAAGAGCACTTCTACTGTTCCATATCGACCATAAGATAGTAAATAGAGTTTGCAGGTATTTCATTGACTCCTGATCCATCCTTTTGTGTCTTATCAGCAAGGACCCAACCCACCCTTGGACAGAAACATTGTTTAGCTCAGAAGTATGAATACCAATGATAAACCATGCCAAATGGCTCTAGCAAAAGGGCAGTAGAGGAAAATATGAGTGGTGCTTTCATCCTCAGAATTGTAGAGAGGGCATGTACTATGGACATTGATCCCTCTATTACACAAATTCAGAAATGTACTCTTATCTAAAACAATCTTGTACACAACCAAACAAATGTAGTGTAGCTTTTAAAAGTC
The DNA here is from genome assembly GCF_001633185.2 of Quercus lobata. Lineage (NCBI taxonomy): Eukaryota > Viridiplantae > Streptophyta > Magnoliopsida > Fagales > Fagaceae > Quercus > Quercus lobata. The sequence goes on along the minus strand of NC_044907.1, from coordinate 73,327,662 downwards.
AAAATGATACACATTTTTCTAAAAAATTCAAGATTCTATGTGTTTGGTACACATCAATTTTTAAAATAAGAAACCATTTGATTAAAAAAAAAAGACTGGAATTAGGAAATTAACTATTGCATGATTATTCCTGACTACAGTGAGTACACATGCTTGATAAGGTAAGCAGAAAATATGCATCTTAAGTAGACCAATTAGATCTATAAAATATACATATGAAAACCTATTGTTCAATAATGAAAACTAGACTGACCTCCGATCCAAGGTGGAGGAAATTTTGGGCCTAATATTGATTCCAACACCAACTATCACATTTAACTGCATTAGAAAAATAAAAATCAATTAACACAAAATAAATACTTGAGTAATTGAAAAGTTTATGTTAATAATCCAACTATGGATGAGCCTCTTAATTTTGAGAGAGAGAGAAAGAGAGAGAGAGAGAGAGAGAGAGGGGGAGGGAGAAGAGAGTGACAAAAGGCATCAAATGATAAAGAAATTGGATGGAAAAAATAAAGGAGTAAACAACCTCAATGTAATTTTTTGATTGAGGCATGTTTCTTCAAAGTTCAATCAAAATGTCCTTTTTTTTCTTTGACAGTGGAAAGAAATTGAATTTTGGAATTATAATTTACAAAGTCATGTTCCATTCAAGTTGAACCTAAATGAAACCCATCATTTACAAAGGTTAAGACAAAACGCATATTTGGCCTGCCCAAGGCTAAGTCAGATCCATTGGAATCCTCACTTGTTTTTCTCCTTATGAAAGAAGATGGAAATCTCTAGGCAGGCTAGCAGTAAGGTCTAAGGGCCTCAGTCTATTATAATTACCAGTGCTAACGGTATTCCACCATAGCCTAGTAAACATTGATAAAAAAAAAAATTTAACTAACATTTATTGAACAATCATTTATGCATAAATAAAAAAAACACATTCATACAAAGTAGTATAATCCCACAAGCTAACATAGAATTGTCTAAAATTATCAATAACAAAAAAAAGGAATTGTATAAACTGATTAAGTAAATTAATGAGTATTACTGGCAGGGTTAATATTCACATGCAAAATTAACATTACACACGCTTGATATTTTAAACTAATCATTGGTTGTGATATGAACAATTTTTTTTTTTTTTTTTTTGATGAATCAATCAATCTTATTAAATACAAACTAGAGTACACAGAGCCCTAAAGGGAACTACACTAGACGGAGGAACCCTTTGTAAACACAGAAAATACAAGCACTACAGTGTCACCTCAACTCAAGCCAATAGAATAAGTCCGTCTATCCTTTAAAAAATAATAATAATAAATCTACATAGCAAATAGAAATACAACAAAGGGATGATCCTTGTGAACAAATCAACAGTTGTGACTACATCAAGAAACCAGAATGCACCATTTTGTAGAAGACTAGAAACAACAGCCATTATCATATCCATATTATGTCTTCTTGAATAGCATACAAGGATTCAAGCCCCATTTGCCACATACTATCCATGAAATCTAAATTACACCAAAGAAATTGAATAAGAAGGTAAGTCCATAAGATATCCAAGATACACAACTATAATTCAAAGGGACAGAAAAAAAAAAAAAAAAAAATTCAAATTTGCTAATAATAATAGACACTTTTATGTTTTCAGGTATAGAGATTCATTCTAAAGTCTCAAAAATAAGAACATCACATACCATAGAAATAGTTATCTTCTTCCATCACGTTTGTGAGCCTTCTTCTTCAATCTTCTGAGCATGATATGTTGCTCTAATTTGACCATCCTCACAAGGCACTTTGGTTTTTCAATTTTAAACATAAGATATCCCATTAACATTCCGAATATTGTTCCACATGCGTAACCTATGGATACAGCTTGCCAACCAAACCCATTTTCATGCTCTAAATTTTCATCTTGTTGCAAGGTCAATGGTGGGGGTTGCTTTGCCTCGTGGTTATCGCATGTTTTTGACAATGGAAACCCACACAATCCCAAATTTTCAATATATGAATCATTGTTGAATGTATTGAATTGAGTTCCTGAAGGTATGTGTCCTATGAGTTGGTTATGTGATAGCTTTAAGACTTCAAGCCACGTTAGATCTGCCAATTGACTAGGAATCTCCCCACCGAGCTTGTTGAAAGAGAGGTCTAACCATTCAAGATTGGTCAAATTTCCAAATGATGGTGGAATATGACCTATAAGGTTATTGTGAGAAAAGTTGAGCCCCTTGAGTGATTTAAGCCTTCCAATTATCTTTGGCATCTCTCCTCTGAAACTATTGTTTGAAAAATCAATGCTTGTTAAGATATTTAGGACTCTCTCCATCTCAATATATAGCCCTTTGATCATGATATTCAATGAATCTTGATAATAATTTTCTCCCATATATTTCAATGCAACCTCACTTTCATTCACATTCATCATGGCTTTAAAATATTCGAAATATTTTATTGGCAAAGGACCATTAAACTGATTGTTAGAGATGTCTATGATCCTCAAATTTGGGAAAAAAAATTTGGTTTTAGGATTGCCTATATGCCTTGAAATCTGTTTGATCTTATGATAAGAATTTGCAATTTCTGAAGACTTCCCAACCAATAAGGGAAGGTTCCATTTATCTTATTGTTTCCAAGATCTAGAACTTCCAAGTCTATACAATTTACCAAAGATTGCGGCAGTGACCCTTCCAATTGATTGCCATTAAGGTTAATATTCCTAAAATTATTTCCTTTGGCAAATATTGTAGGGATGGAACCATGAAGGCTATTCATTCGCAAATCCAACACCGAGAGGGAAGTAGAGTTTACCAAACACCTCGGAATCATACCGCTTAAGTTGTTATGAGACAAGTCTAGAACTTGAAGGTAAATTGCATCGCAAATAAAAGAAGGGATTTCTCCAGTGAATTTGTTATTGGAGAAAAACATAAAGTGCAGACTTGAAAAATTTAGAGTGGGAAATGGTCCTTGAAGCAAGTTGTCATGAAGATTAACATAATATAATGAATTCATCCCCATATCCCCCAACCATTTTGGAACTCGACCATAAATTTTGTTATTGGAAAGGTCTAAGGATTGTAAATTTGTTGTCAGTCTTAAGAAAGTTGGGAATTCACTAATGTTGGAGGAAGATAAGTTCAATTCCTGAAGATTGGGCAGGGCATAGGCAGCATTATTATTGATGCTAACTGAGTTATTTGACAAATCAAGAATCTGAAGATTTTTGAGCTTTGAAAACATTTCAGACCCCAACATAATACTCAAGTTATTTGATGAGAGAGATAGGCTAGTAAGGTTCACAAGTCTAGATACGGACCTAGGTATAGAGCCATGTAGCTTATTATAACCCAAATCAAGATCCTTCAATGAATTGTACTTGAATTCACCAATCTCACCAACAAACTGATTACGATAAAGATACAAAGTCTCCAAAGATGGCATACTGAACAACCAAGATGGCAGTGTTCCATTTAGGAAATTTGAACTTAAATAGAGATCAACTAAATTCAAACCACTTACGTGACTAGGAAGGGGACCAACAAATTGATTGTTCCCAAGGCTTAAAGTTGAGAGATTCGGCAAGTTGAATAGTGATGACGGCAACAGACCTGTTAAAAATATTCACCAATAATTAAAAAATTGTTAGTTTGATGCGCCAGCCAAAAAGACCTAAAATTTAAAAGAGGTAATAGAATCTCACCGCTAAAACTATTAGATGACAGATCCAAATATGTAAGTTTTGTAAGGTTCCCAAGCCATGCTGGAATTGACCCCGTAAAATTGCAATCATAGAGAGCCAAATGCTTCAAGGACTTCAAGTTGCCGATAGAATTAAGGAATTCTCTTGAAAACATTCTCCCAGAGAGACCTAAGATATTCAGGGAAGTAGAGCTCCAATTAGACTTTAGAAGAGAACCTTCAAGGTTCCAATTACCCGTTAGATCAAGGGTTTGTATACTGGGAAGGCAGAGGATGTTATTTTCGAGTTTTCCCCGCAAGTCACACGCACGGAGACTAAGAGTTGTCAAAGAGGAGGATAGATTCATCAAAGAATCAGGTCTAATTGAGGACAGATTTGTGTAATCCAGAATAAGTTCCCTTAACTGAGTTAGGTTACCAATGACTCTTTTCCATACTGGAGCTTCGATTAATAATAGCTCATTCAAAGAAAGATCAAGGGTTTGTATACTGGGAAGGCAGAGGATGTAATTTTTGAGATTTCCCCGCAAGTCACAGTCTTGGAGACTAAGAGTTGTCAAAGAGGAGGATAGATTCATCAAAGAATTAGGTCTAATTGAGGACATATTTGTGGTATCCAGAATAAGTTCCCTTAACTGAGTTAGGTTACCAATGACTCTTTTCCAGACTGGTGCTTTGATCAAAAGCCAATTCTTAGAAAGATCAAGTGAAAGCAGTGAAGACAACTGAGAGATTTCAAACGGGATTTGGCCAGAAATTATGGAATCAGAGAGGTTAAGATGAGCCAAACTCTTAAAGTTACCAAACTCAGAAGGAATTAGAGAGTCATTGAACCAATTGTCAGCGAGGTTCAACCTCCTGAGATTGGGAAGAAAAAACAGGGTACTGTTGGAATGAATGTGGCCCATAAGCCAGCTGGAACTAAGGTCCAGGCCAACCACATGGCTTGTGTTTTTGTCACACTCGACCCCATCCCAACTACAACAGTGCTTATCCTCCCGCCAACTGGCTGTTTTAGGATAAGAAGTATCTGACAGAGAAGCAAATTTTTTAAGAGAAAAGGACTTACTAAAACGGAGTAGAGCAGAGCATGGTGGCATTGAAGACAAGGAAGAAGAGAGAGACGATGGAAAGGGAAGTTGAGAATGCAAGATCAAACAGAACAAAAAGAAGACTTGATACTTCCAAGTTGAACGCCCCATTTGATACCCAATTCAACAAAAACAAGACTCTGAAAATGGAGTAGTATTTCTGATGATGTTATAAGGAAAGTAGGGGATGGAATGAATGTTATATATACGCTGCCAAGTCAACTGAAGTCTTCCACCTTTCTTTTATTTAAAAAAAAAAAAATTAATTTCACGTCACGTGTGAGGTGTCATAAAATTGTACAACTTGTACATATTCTCATACTTTAGGAACCTTCATATATATCGTCAGATTAATTAATAATTGGTAATTGAGTCCAGAAACTGACAATTAATTTGAAATATTGGGACCACAAAATTGCATTAGATTGCTCTTCTTTTAAGAAAATAATTCTTTTAAATATCGTTGGAGCACTAAATATTCCTTTTGAAATTGAAGTCGTTTTATATCTAGCTGAGTAAATATTCTTATTGTGTACTAAAATTAAGAATTAAAATGAACAAGTCACTGGTGAGTCAAAAACATAGTTTTGAGAGGTTATATATATTTATATATATATATATATATATTTGTATGAAATTTAAAATAGTAATATACGATATTCTCATTTGTTAATAAATAAATGATATTTTCAATAGTCATTCGTTAGCCAAAGTCTGATAAAGATGTGGAGGTCATTATCAATTCTTGTTAGGAAATTGATAAAAATTAAAGTGGTCTCAGCGTGTAAATTGGTGGAAGGTAGGAAGTTTGTGTTCACACTAAAAAGTTTGATTTTATAGACTTGCACAGTTTTTTCTCCGCACCAAAGTCTTTTTTTTTATAAAAAAATTACTTTTAATAAGTTCACTTTGAAATCTTAGGGCCATGTATGTGTGTTTAAATAATAGTTTTCAATTTTTTTTAAATATATGTGGGTGAAAAAGTGTGAAAATACGTGTAATATTGTTTAAAAACTAAAAACATGTGTTTAAACACATATACCAAATAGCCCATTTGGGAGTGTTTGGTATGTGCACTTAAATAATAGTTTCTAGTTTTTTTAAAAAAATACGTGTGAATGAAAAAGTATGTAGAAATACATGTAATGTTATTTAAAAATTAAAAACTATTGTTTAAGTTATAGTATCGAACAAGCTTACCTTGTGAAAGTGCATATCCTTTTTCTTTTTTGAAATCAAAGTGAGCAACTTTTTTAATTGTTTGATTAGTTAAATACATTTCTAAAATCATCTATTAAAGATTGTCCAAAAGCATTATAGATTCCACTAGTTTTTTATTATTATTATCAAATAGATCTTTAGCAGTGACACCAAGAAATTAAGGTCTCTATAGCGCGTAGGTTTAAAGCTACGCAGTAATGCTACTTACACAATGTATAGACATTTTTATCCATAAATATCACTTAATTATTATTCACGTTTTATTTTATTTATTCAAAAATTAAGATTTCTTACTTAGATACACAAATAATAAGAAAATAACAGAAAAATTGTGCCCAAAAAGGTAAAGTAGGCCTAAACAAATATTTACGTTCAAACTTCATACAATAAAGTTTGATTTCACGTACTAGCACTTTTTTTAAAAAATATTTTGGGTAGGTGCCAGTTTTTTTTAATTATTTGATTAATTAAATGATACACGTTTCCTGTGTTGGTAGTAAAAGCCATTGCAATCTAAGCAAAAGGTTACAAATAATGCTAAAAACAAGAATTAAGATTGGTTCAAAAATAGTTAATTTGGATTTTGGAGTCCCGTGTGAAGTGACGTGAAATTGTAAAACTTGTACATGTTCTCATACTTTGCACTTTCTAGGAACCTCCATATATCACGTCAGATTAATTATAATATTTTAATAATTGCTAATTGAGTCCAGAAAGGCCGAAACTGGCCATTAATTTGAGATATTGAGATTTGAGACCACAAAATTGCATTAGATTGCTCTTCTTTTAAGGAAAAAGAAAACTTCTTTTAAAAGTCGTTGGAGTGCTAAATTTTCCATTTAAAATTGAAGTGGTTTTATCTAGCTGAATAAATATTATTATGGTGCACTAAAATTAAGAATTAAAATGGACAGGTGGCATGTGGTTTGTGTATATATATATATATATATATATATATGTGTGTGTGTGGATTGGGTTCAAATTATGCTATGTATAACTTTAACAAATATTATATCACTTAATAACTTATTATTGGATGTAAATTTTGACAAATTTACCATTGGATTACATTATATTCATATACTTCTCATGCTTAAAATTTCAAGGTCATCAAATATCAATAGTCATGTTATCAACAATTACTTAAATTCAAGTTTTTGTGATTTAAAATAATACATAAAAGATGAGTTTATGAATCAGATGATAAATAACATTCGATTGACATAAAAATTGGTATGCATATTAAGGACATAGAGAACATATAATTCAATTGAGAGATTTTTAAAATATGAATTCAATAACGAGTTATTAGATAGTGTAACATTACTTAATATATATATATATATATAAGTAATAACTTTAGAATGGTACATCGAAATAGGTCGGTACAGAATTATTTTTTTCCAATGGACAAACCAAAACAGAGTTCGAAACAGTATTTATAACATTGGTTACGAAATGTAGAAGACTACACTGATATTGCGGTTTTATTATTCAACCATGAGTTGTCCATGGTCTTGATAAAATATTCTCATTCATAAAAATAAAGTTATTAAAAAAAAGAAAAAAAAAAAAGATATTTCCAAGAATCATTCATTGGTCAGTGAGTATTACCTAGATACCAACATTTGGGTGGCCTAGTTAGTAAGATACCAAACCAGCAAGTTTCAAAACTTGGGTTCGAGCCTTAACAACTAACTATGTGTTGGTGCTCCTCATATCTCATTTTCATCCCAAATGGTTTAAAGAATAATAAATGAGTTTCTCATGGATCAAGAGTATAGGGTTTAGCCTGGGAGGGGATAGGATGCTACTATAGTCTTGCCAAAGTAGGACCCTCTACCTATTTTTTTTAACAAAAAAAAAAAAAAAGTATTACCTATTAATGAAAGTGAGCCTAAACAATGAATTGCATTTAGATTTCAAACTCTCAGTGAGTATTACTCACACTGCTTGCTTTTTTCTTTTCTTTTTTTGGTCTAGCCACATACACCATCAATCTTGTTAGTTGCTATGCACATCTCCAACGCCATCACATAGAAGTTTACAGAAATTGCAATTACTGAGCATTACATTTCACCCTTTTTTAGTGTTTTCATATATTGTTGCTATGATTTTTTTGTTTTTACTATTACCAAAGACGAGGAAGTCTACAGCAGACATGTATATTTATGACAATAGGATTTTTTTTTTTTTTTTTTTTTTGAGAACCATGAGATTATGATTCTAGCTAGTTCAAAAGCTTCCTTAAGGCATACTGTAATATCAACATCATAAGAAAGTGTAGAAAAGTCCCATAAGGTTCGTGTTTAATGGTTACAAATAATTATAAAAACAAGAATTAAGATTGGTAACATTGGTTCAAAATTTATAATAAAAAAGAAAAAGAGCAACATGGTTACAAATAAATAAAAGAAGGAGAAAGGGAAGGAAGAGGTGGAAAACTTGTGCGTAAAGCTTGGGGCAATTTTCTAAAAGTTAAAATACACCTAAGTGTGTAATTGTTAATTGGTTAAATACAAGGCGTGAAGTTTGTGTTCAAACTTATAAAGTTTGACTCTACAAACTTGCACATCCTTTTTTATTTTTTCGTCCAGTCTTTTTTCACTAAATTTTTTTTTTTTTGGGATAGAAATAAAGTCGTGTTTACTCTTTACTTTTTGAAAGTGCGTCATTTAAAAAAAAAAAAAGATTTTTTGAAATCAAAGTGCATGTCGTTTTGAAAGTGCGTAGAGAAGGAGCTGCAAGTTTTCCTCAATGCAGATAGCTAATTAATGAAGGACTTCAATGAGTTCCACACAAAACTTGCTGGACTGAATAGGTGAAATTCCACACAAAATCTTATGAAGGGCTTTATCCAGATAATATGGTTTGACCAAGAATTAACTTAATTCAGGATTTTGTTGGACTTTAGAATATTGGAACCATTTCTTCATATTAAGGTGCGATTTTGATAGCTGAAACGTGTTCAGTTTTTTTTTTTTAAACCAACGCTTGTTGCACTGTTCATGGGACATGAACAATGCAATTAGGCCAATGAACAATACTCGGCCAATGAACAGTAACTTTTTTATTATTTTTTTATTGTTTTCAATTTTCAGTTTTCAGCAAAATAAGCTGTATCCAAACGGACCCTAATTGTAAGACTGAGTGGCGTTATTACTGCAGTAAGATAATCTCTGGCACTTAGTATTTATTCAAAAACATTAACTTTGAAAATGTTGCCTAGTCTTGGTTGTAACTTGTAAGAATTCAAGACATATATATGCGGATTCAGATTTTCTAGATTTTCTAAGGTACTCTACAATATAAAGTTCTTTAAATCTCAACCTTTCTATTAAAATAAATGGTTAAGATGGTGACACATCATCAATTCACTTATACAATCTTAAATTAGTCTTTCAAAACACATAAATATCCTTATTTATCCTAAACACCTTTCAACTTCTAGACTTATCTCTCAATTTATTTATTTTAAATTAAGAACTTATCTCTGTTACTTCTTTTTTCAGAAAAATCATCAACCCAACAACAATGATCATTATAACTTAAGCATTTATCTCCATGTTTCTATCTTTAAAAACTAAATAACAACCCAATCATTTTTCATTAGATGCTTTTTTCAAGGGTATAGCTTGCATCTAGCGTTGTTGGCAACAAGATCTTTAGAGTTGGTTCTAGATTCTTGAACCAGTAAAAAGCGTTTGCATCTCCATCTGAACAAAATTGCTCAAGCAATTTTATTATTCTAACTTGTTTCATCCTTGGGAGGATTAACCATCCCAATGTTGAAGATAAACTTAGTATTAAGACTTGCTCTGGCTTGGGAGTCCACCTTGACGGCTTGACCTCATTGGTTCATTTCTTATTAAATGTTAATATTAATATTCATTTCTCATAAATCATCAATTGTGGCAAGCATTGTTTTTTGAGTGGGTGATTTTATGGAAAAAGACAATTTAAAAAAAGAAGTTGAATGGTGTTAAGCTGCTAACGTCAACATTTACTATACATTAAGTGTACTTTTTGTATGTTAAGACTAATTTAGGGTTGTACTTGTATTTATGAATCGATAATGTGACAGCATCTTAACCATTTATTTTAAAAGAAATGTTGAGATTTAAAGAACTTTACATTGTAGAGTACCCTAGGAAATGTAGAGAATCTAAATCACATGCTAGATACTAGAAAACAAATAATAAAAAAATCTATAAGGTTTATGAATGTACCTCCAAATATCATGGGTAAACCTAAATAGATTATCAATAGCAATAGAAACGCATGTGCACACCCGGCACACGGCCCAGACAAGTCTTCCTTTCCATGCTCCTCCTTTCAAGACGGCTTTCAATGGGCCAAGCCACCCCAATCTCTACAAGTATGAGATCTAGGGTTTCGTCTAACGTTAGGAGTGGAGAGGGGACCTATCCTTATATAATATACAGTAAATATCCACCAATTATAGATTAGGCTTAAAACCCTACACTTCACCTCACATCAGACTATGGCATAAGCCCAATAAAACAAGGTGTACCAAGGTTCAATACTAAATTTGACCACAGTATATTAACAAACCCTCTAGTTATATTCACTATGTCACATCCAATTTGTTTTATGAATCCAAAAGTCCAATAAATAGAAGCTCAATTCTAACATTCTCACACTTGGAAACATTAATTGGTGTTTGTAATATTGAAACAACTATTATTATTTTGAAATAGCTATTATTATTAGGAATAGGGTTAATGAAACAGCTATTATTCTCAAGGAACCTTCCATCATCATGCTTTGTAAAAATAATAAAACTGGTTTACGATTTTGTTTATGTAATAAATGGTACTAATGGAATGCTTATTTATAGGAAAGGTAATGTCTTATTGTATTGTGATGAGAGGAGAGGAGTTTGTTTGAGCTTAATCAGTTTTCTTACTTCAAATTTGTACCACGCATACGGATTCGGCGTCAAGCATTGACTCTGTGAGTCTTGTAGATGCGACCATTAAGTGGGCCATTAGGTTCATTTGGATACATGTATCAATTTTCTAACTCAAGAAAGGTGCATTGCAACTTATTTTACACGGAGCTATGATTGGTCATCATCATTCATTGCTAGATCAAATTCTTTTAAAAAAATTCAAGGATCATTAAATCACTATGAGAGGACTGGAATTTGTTTGAGCTTAAACGGTTTTATTATACTTTAAATTTGTACCATGCATAGGGATTTGGCATCAAGCATTGACTCTGTGAGTCTTGTAGATTCATTTGGATACATGTAGCAATTTTCTAACTTGAGAAAGGTGCATTGCAACTTATTTTACACGGAGCTATGATTGGTCATCATCATTCATTGCTTTATCAAATTCTTTTACAAAAAATTCAAGGATCATTAAATCACTATGAGAGGACTGGAGTTTGTTTGAGCTTAATCGGTTTTCTTATACTTTAAATTTGAACCACGCATAGGGATTCGGCGTCAAGCATTGACTCTGTAAGTCTTGTAGATGCAACCACTAAATGGGCCATTAGGTTCATTTGGATACATGTATCAATTTTCTGACTTGAGAAAGGTGCATTGCAACTTATTTTACACGGAGCTATGATTGGTCATCATCATTCGTTACTTTATCAAATTCTTTTAAAAAAATTCAAGGATCATTAAATCACTATGAGAGGACTGGAGTTTGTTTGAGCTTAATCGGTTTTCTTATACTTTAAATTTGTACCACGAATAGGGATTTGATGCATAGGGATTCAACGTCAAGCATTGACTCTGTGAGTCTTGTAGATGCGACCATTAAGTGGGCCATTAGGTTCATTTGGATACATGTATCAATTTTCTAACTCAAGAAAGGTGCATTGCAACTTATTTTACACGGAGCTATGATTGGTCATCATCATTAGTTGCTTATCAAATTCTTTTAAAAAAATTCAAGGATCATTAAATCACTATGAGAGGACTGGAGTTTGTTTGAGCTTAATCGGTTTTCTTATACTTTAAATTTGTACCACGCATAGGGATTCGGCGTCAAGCATTGACTCATTGAGTCTTGTAGATGCGACCATTAAGTGGGCCATTAGGTTCATTTGGATGCATATATCAATTTTCTAACTCAAGAAAGGTGCATTGCAACTTATTTTACACGGAGCTATGATTGGTCATCATCATTAGTTGCTTTATCAAATTCTTTTAAAAAAATTCAAGGATCATTAAATCACTATGAGAGGACTGGAGTTTGTTTGAGCTTAAACGGTTTTCTTATACTTTAAATTTGTACCACGCATAGGGATTCGGCATCAAGCATTTACTCGTTGAGTCTTGTAGATGCGGCCATTAAGTGGGCCATTAGGTTCATTTGGATGCATATATCAATTTTCTAACTCAAGAAAGGTGCATTGCAACTTATTTTACACGGAGCTATGATTGGTCATCATCATTAGTTGCTTTATCAAATTCTTTTAAAAAAATTCAAGGATCATTAAATCACTATGAGAGGACTGGAGTTTGTTTGAGCTTAAACGGTTTTCTTATACTTTAAATTTGTACCACGCATAGGGATTCGGCATCAAGCATTTACTCGTTGAGTCTTGTAGATGCGGCCATTAAGTGGGCCATTAGGTTCATTTGGATGCATATATCAATTTTCTAACTCAAGAAAGGTGCATTGCAACTTATTTTACACGGAGCTATGATTGGTCATCATCATTAGTTGCTTTATCAAATTCTTTTAAAAAAAGGGACAATCTCACTTTTAGTCCCTACATTTTGAACTTTTTCCATTTTGGTCCTTACATTTTATTTTTTCCACTTTTAGTCCCTAAAACCAATTAGCGCGTCTCATTTTAGTCCTTTCCGGCATCTAACTAGCAGAAAAGGCTGACGTGGCAGCCGGAGCGAATAAAAAAATAATATAAAATGCCAGTCAACATTTAATTTTTTTTAAAATAATTTATAAATTTTAACTAAATAAAAAAATTAAAAACAGAATTAAAAACAAGAACACAAAGAACACAAAAAAAAACCCAGAACCAACCATCACAACTATTCACACAGAAACAAAATACTAATCCCCCTATTTATTAACCCAGAAAAAAAGCTTAATAAGAAGAAGAGGAAGGGTGTGAAAGAGGGTTCAAATGCAAGAAGAAAGTTGGGAACTTTCGGTGTGTCCAAGCTTCAATAGCTACTCTTCTGATAAACTCGTGGGCGTAGCCGCTAAAGTGACCCGCGAGTTTGATCATCGTGATCACGATGGTGAGGAAGCGTTCGAGGAAAACGAGGAGTTCGAGTTCGTGTCCGTTCGTAAAGACGAGGACCACGTGGTCGTGTTGGACGGTTAGATCGGTTCGGTTTTCCCGGTGTTCAATCGCGACCTTCTGTCTGATCAAAACCCCACCAAAAGTCAACAAATGACCGACGGCCAGGATTTGAAGAACAGAGAAGAAGAAGAAGAAGATGAGGATGTACAGTGTCTTCGGATTCCGCTAAAGAAGCTGTTCAGCGAGGAACATGATCCGACGTCGTACTCTTCGTCGTCGTCGGAGGTGGATGAGCTGGAAGCTGTTCTGGGTTAATGATTTTTTTGGGTCTATGCTCCTGTGTTCTGCCATTTTGGGATTTTGAATTCCTTCTTCTTCTTCTTTTTTGTGTTTTTAAATTTGAGTTTGTGTTTGGTTCTGGGTTTTTTTTGTGTTCTTTGTGTTCTTGTTTTTAATTCTGTTTTTAATTTTTTTATTTAGTTAAAATTTATAAATTATTTTAAAAAAAATTAAATGTTGACTGGCATTTTATATTATTTTTTTATTCGCTCCGGCTGCCACATCGGCCTTTTCTGCTAGTTAGATGCCGGAAAGGACTAAAATGAGACGCGCTAATTGGTTTTAGGGACTAAAAGTGGAAAAAATAAAATGTAAGGACCAAAATGGAAAAATTTCAAAATGTAGGGACTAACAGTGAGATTGTCCCTTAAAAAAATTCAAGGATCATTAAATCACTATGAGAGGACTGGAGTTTGTTTGAGCTTAATCGGTTTTCTTATACTTTAAATTTGTACCACGTATAGGGATTTGGCGTCAAGCATTGACTCTGTGAGTCTTGTAGATGCGGCCATTAAGTGGGCCATTAGGTTCATTTGGATGCATATATCAATTTTCTAACTCAAGAAAGGTGCATTGCAACTTATTTTACACGGAGCTATGATTGGTCATCATCATTCGTTGCTTTATCAAATTCTTTAAAAAAAATTCAAGATCATTAAAATGAAATATAGTGATTTGATTTTAGTGATTTTTTATTTTTATTTTTTAAGGTGGTACTACTTAGAAGGATAGAACATTATTAATACAATTATTTATGTTTTGACAACTATGATCTGAGCTTAATCGATTTTTGTTGCTTTTAATTTGAGAAGTGCCATGTTCACAATATTTTCACAACAAATCTTATGTGGTAAGTTGTTACTAGTTTTAATTTAAATTCACCATTGAAATTAATTTTTTGCCCATTAATAACAACCAGTAAAGCAATAACAACCTACAACTTAGAATTTATTATGAAAATATTTTGGTATGTGTACATAGCATTTCTCTTTAAATTTCTACCATAAGTTAGGGAATGACTTTGTAAGTCTTGTTTATGGGCCCTAGGTTCATTTGGTTACATATATCAATTTTCTAACTTGTGAAAGTGCAACTTATTTTAGATGGGAATTTGATTAGTCATTCAAAATTTAACAACCTTTTAAGAGAAAAGTTATGTGTACAACATTTTCATAATATTTTCACAACTTTTAAGTGGTAAGATGTTACTTGCTTTTATTGGTCAACAAACTTAGCACATTACTCAATTAATGATAATTCACATTTTCAGATTTAGAATTAGTTCAATTCGGCCTGGTTTTTGTAGTTCCAATAAGGAGTACTAACTTGTAAACTCATGCATATGCGTAAGTACATTTTTCCAATTAGGATTACTAACTTGTAAACTCATGCATATGCATAAGTACATTTTAAAATATGCAATTAGATGAAATGATTATTTTTCTTATATAAAATATGAAACAACATTTTCATCGATAACAATTGAAAAGATTTTTTATTTGTTATAAATAAACTTATATTTTATATTTTCAAATATACAAACATTATATATGTTGCGTATAAATTTGGTAAAACTTTAATATGCATTTTGTTATGCTTATTTGTAAATGTATGCCATGAATATGCATAACGCTACAGGCTAGTGTTTATTATGTATCGGATGGGCATGAACTTTAAAATTGTAGAGCACAAGGTTAATTTATCATCAAGAAAATCAGAAGTTCATAAATGTGCAAATGTCAAACCTAGCCAAGAACTTTGTTGCTCAATTGGCAACTTCTCGTGTTTCCAATAAAAAGTCGGAGACAACCAAAGTTTAAATTTCCTTATTGATTGTAACTACTAATTTTTTTTTTAAAAAATTTTAAAAAAGGTGTTAAAATCTAAGATATTGATTTTCTTATTAGTGTCTATATCTTGGAATTCTTCCTTATGCTTGCACAATTTTCTCATAAAATATCTAGCTATGATCAAATTCCTTCCCATGCACACTAAAGCATTAAATATACTATATTTTTTTCTCCATCTGATAAGATACTATGGAAATTGTCATCCAAGTTAATTGAAAACACGTGATGCCTTGGCCCATAATCTTTTCTAATCAGTACTAGTTTGAACAATTCAACATTCCTTTGACGAAATAGGTGATATTGGAATTATTAACAATCCCATCGGATATCAAACACTTAACAAGTAATTCCTCTCACAATGGCTGTTTGTCATTAAATTTGCTTATTTTATGATCCATATATACCAAAAGATATTAGTAACATGTTTTCTAATTTGTTGCTTTTGCGGCTCTGTCAGTGATAATAAGATAAGTAAAAATGGAACAAGCTACTTTGTCGTACAAACAAAATAAGCATAGATTTTTTTTCTTTAAAAGGAAAAAAAGACTATTGCTAGTGTTCATCCTTATAAGAATTGAAGCATAGATTAAATTTTCATTATTTTTGACAAGCCTTTTTTTTTTTTAATAAAAAAAAATCCTTTATAATTTCTTAATTTGTGTGGGTTTAAATGGATATTTTTCTCAAGCTTTTAGAGCATGGACTTTAGATAAGATGTTCAACTCTTATATGCCATGCATTGACATTTAAGTCTTGTACATGGAACAAGTCAAGATAAGAATATAGCCCATTTTAATCAGCCATAGCTTCTTTTGTGTGAAAAATTAAACATTCATTTGATGTGATAGGAGATAATGGAATTTGACACCGGATACATTGGGGTTTGTTTAGTTGGCAAGTCATTTTCTTTAAGCATGAAAAGACTAGAATGGAAAAGTCTAGTATGATTAGTCTGGTGAAATAGTTGTAGGTACTAAGAACTCTAGTATGATTAGTTGGCAAGTCATGTTGTTTTAGTGTGAAAAGTCTAGAATGGAAAACTTTTAGGTTCCTACAATGTTTTGGAGAGAAAATTGCTAGCCACTCATCCCATTGGGACCCCCTATTTGTACAAAGGAAAAAGGGTCCACTTTCTTGAGTGTGACTTTCTATCCCAAGTATGGACAGAACATATGAACTAATAGTAGTCCTTTCCAGGTAGCAAGATATTAGTAAAGATGAGTTGAAATGGGAATGGTTGTTGTATGGTGTGTACTTGACAGGTGAAGGTATATGGAAATGACAAAATTTAGCTACAAACTCCTACTAAAAAATTAACAAGGTTATATGTTTTGAAATTAAATGTAACCACTGGAATGCATTTTTTTTTTTTTGTTTTTAACATGCATGTCAAATTTCGTTCAAATCGAATAATATTTACCATTCGATCAATTAACTTTTTTTTCATACATAATTTAAGACTATACAAACTTGAAATTAAATATTTGATTGATGACATAGCTATTGATTTTTTATTTTCTTGAAATTTTACAGGTATAGAAGAAATAATAAGAAAATACAATCTAATGTTGAATTTGCCAAAATTCACATTAAAAAAAAGGGTAAAATAATATTTTGGTCCTTAGACTTTATCAAAAGTTTGTTCTTTATTCTTAAACTTTACTAAAAGTTTGTTTTTCATCCCTAAACTTTACTAAAAGTTTTTTTTTTTAATCCCTATACTTTAAAAAGTTTGTGTTTTTTTATCCCTAAACTATTTTAAATGTTTACATTTTGTCCTTATACTTTACCAAAAAACTTGTTTTTTTGTCCCTTAATTATTAAAAAAAATTCATTTTTATTTTTGTCTCTAAACTATTAAAAAAACTCTTTACAATATTTAAGGATGAAAAAAGAAAATTTTAAAGTTTAGGAATTGAAAAACAAACTTCTGGTAAAATTTTCTCACCAATCAAAAATAATAATAATAATTGATAGTTTTTAGACTCCTTAAAACCACAATTGGATTAACCTAGGTAATTAGCCAAGTTGTTACTTAGTCCAAATTAACAAATCTAGGTTATCACAATCAAAACAATCATATCATGCAAAGCAGCGGAAAGATAATAAGACAATGATATGATCACCCAGGAAACCAAACCGGTATAAACCTGGGGAGGATTTAACCTAACTATCCTCAAGGTAAACCTGAATCCACTATGAAAGAATCGAAGTTGTTCAACAGAACTTAGACCACTAACATCCTATTGCTACCCACCAGTAGAAACTTATTGACATGACCACGTGCAAGCTTCGAAACCACGGACTCCTTCTTTCTTGGATTCTCCAGCAAGTACAAGCACACCCACTTGTGTTTCTTTAAGTTCTTATGGCAACAATTGAATGATCATCAAGCTCTTGAATGAATCTCCTTCTTGATAATCCTAAACTTGTGTAAAGGAAAGCTCCTCACAGATCTCACAAGAGATTTACACAAACAGCAATATGAGCAACACAAAAACGTGGCTAGGGTTTGCCTTTTATACCTAGGGCAAATTAGAAAACCCTAAACGTTTTAAAACAAAACTAGGGCTGAGTTGGAATTCTACAGAAAAGGCCTCTGACCCGATTTTCAATTGATCGAGCCTAAGCTTCGATCGATTGAACCAGGCCGAGAAGCTTAAATGATTCCTGCATTAGCTTATTCCAACTTTACATAAATGAACCAACTTTGAGCAAGTCTAAACACGACTAAACATCTTGTTTTGATCATGGTTTGCCAACAATATACATTAGAGTTCTAAATACATAAAATCCTAAGTCTTTAGAACCTAACAATAATAATAATGAAAAGAACAACCCAGTCAATCCAATCCATGCCAAAATATATCCAACCGAATCCATCCAAACTAAAACCTATATGTTAGTAGCAAATCATCAAGTAACCCATTTAAATTTGGCACGATCTTCAATAGTAAATGTTGTTTAGTAAATCTGGTTGCCTAATTCTCTTTTCAAATTCTTATACTTTGCCTCATTTAATTGAAGTAGATTCCTTTTTGAAAGAATTTAAATTAAATAATTAAAAACCTAGCTGATTAAAAGATTAGACATGATACTAATAGTGGCGTAATTATCTTTTCAAATTAGCTATAGATTCCTCGTATAAGAATTAGGATTGCTCAAAAAAATCTATGTGCACCTAAATCCAAATATGGTCTTCATTTTACCAATTGTTTGAAACGAGTATGCTTTTTATTTCTGTATATATTTTTTTAAATTAGGATATTGCTCCGCACTCCTCCAATACAGGCCAAAATATTCTCACAAAGTCTAGGAATTCATGCTCTAATTACCTCTTTACTGCAACACCAAATTCTCTGTGCCTCTTCACAAATCCATAATATATGCATCATGTCAACCTCATGATACGTGCGTTTGAACAGATTGGCACATGCAGGTAGAACGTTATGACATGCTTTCCATGCAAACATCTTAACATTATTAGGGACCTTTGCTTTCCAAATTGAGCACCAAACTATCTCCACTGCAATTTTATTGGAGCTTCCAATTCCAATTGAGCATATCAAACCAGAAATTCAGTGGTGATGCTCTGATGCACACCATCTATAGATGGCAGTATTGCAAGGCCCCCTAGGATTTTGCTCTTCGTTTTGAGATTGCTTGCCTACCACCCCAAAAAAAAAGGAACAGGAAAGATTTGAGTGAGATATCTTGGGAGGAATAAATTTACAACAAATTTATACGCATTGAGAAATAACAACATGCTGAAATAGAGAGATTTCCAAGATAATTTTGAAAGAAATACCAGGAGATGGTTTCAATAGGCTATTAATCATGGAAAAAGGAAGAAAGCTATTAAATTATTCAAATTCTGAGCCCATCAGGACTTGGTGAATAATAGCTTACTAGCTCGTCACTAACTCATCAGACAATCTGAAGTGGTAAAGCCTATATTTCCCTTGTTATGATTTGGAAAAAGAATAAGCAAGTTGACAAGAAGGAAATGTCGTGTAGCAGATGTATTACTATTAATAAATTCGTAAGTCCTAGTACCTATTAGAAATTTCAGCAATCCAACCTTTACTTTATGTAATGAAGATAGGAACAGTGAAAAGCAAACTCATTAGAAGCATAGGTATAGAACTCAAGATTGAATTATAACACCCCTATCTACCCTGCCTATGAGAATTATTTTGAATAAATAAGATTTATGCAAATTATTACTGCACAGAGTTCCAGTAATACCACAATCAACATAATTAAAACTAAGTTAAGTGTTGGTTTATACCCATAACATTATCAGGGACTATAATACCTAGTACCACAACAATAATAAAAACCTATACAAACTCACAAGATTTTCATGTTTGTTAAGCATATTTAAGGAATCACATATCCTAGATACAAACAACAATATTCAAAGCACAAACACAACATATATTGTGTGTTGAACATATTCATTTATTGTTTATCAGAAAAACTCAACTATTTGTCTTTTCCAACACCTCACTGTGCAAAGATGAATCAAGTATGGCTCTGTTTTGGAACTCTGTTCAACCTCGCCTCCTCGCTCATTCTGGAGCTAATTAAGTGACATTGATGGACTTATTGAGTTCCCAATTAAACCAACAAAAGATTCATCGAGCTTAAGAATGTCAATGGAAGACGATATAAAAAATTGAGCTGCTGCGGCATACTGTAGAATTCTGGAGCTAATTATGTGTCATTTATAGAATGGAATCAGGACTATTGAATTCTGGAGCTAATTAAGTGCCATTGATGGATTTCTTGAATTCCCAATTAAACCAACAAAGATTCGTCTAGTTTAAGAATGTCAATGGAAGATGATATAAAAGATTGAGTTGCTACAGCATACTCTAGGCACATTGATTACTGCATTTGAAAAAACTAGCTACTAAGAATAAACCCCAAAGAGAACCCATTGAGTTGAATCTTCACAAGTTTTCTTGGGCCCAACATGTTGATTAGGAGCTATCTCACATTTCCTTGTTCATTGTTCTCACTTTTCAATTAGATCTCTCTATCCAACATCTTTTCTTTACTTATAAAACAAAACTGGAGTAGCACTTGAACTTTGTTGATAGAACAGTATATGCAGAAAAGAAAACGTTCTATGGGACAAAGGGTCTCATTAAAAAGCCTTGGCAATATGGAAATATCCTGACAATGAGTGGAAAACAAATTTTGCTAGAGGATTGGAAGTACTGACCTCAAATGTCAGATAATGCATAAAGCTATCAATAAATTTGAGTACGCTAAGACATAGCAGTGATGATGAAGGCTAAATCAGCCTGGAAAGCAGAAAAAGAAGGTGGAGGAACAAACTCCATCCACACAACATAGTTAGTAACATATCTAGCATGCTGAGCTAGGCTATGGAAACCTTATTACCTTCTCTCTTTCTATGAGAGTAATGTAATTCATTAAAACAACCAAAAGACTTAGCATTAGCTATCAAAGAACCAAGAGGAGACAAAGAGATTGTATCAGCAGAAATGGCTTGAACAACTAGCATAGAATCGCCTTCCAGCACTGCAACTTATCCCAATCTCAAGAGCAAATTCAAGTGCCCTTGTTGCTGCCATAGCTTCAATTTTTGCTGCATGGTATCGACGTGGAAGCTACTGAGAGAGTGCTGCAGCAACTGAATGTTGTGAATCTTGGATGACCACACCAATGCCTGACATATTCTCTGAATCAAAAGTGGCACTGTTGTGTAGATAGCACCCTAGGACTCAAATCAATAACAGTAAATAAGCGGAAATTAAATAACAAGCACACATAAAGAACACAAGAATTTACGTGGTTGGCAAACTGCCCACCTCCATGGAGACGACGGAGAAATTTCACTATAAAAAAAAAAAAAAGGAAGATACAATAGTGCACAAAAACACTCTCAAGAAACCCAAATCCCAATACACCCTAACTCTCTCTCACCCACAAGACAAGAAAACACTATTCTTCTTCTTATGTGGCTGCTGCTAGGGTTTTAGGAATTACTCTCTTATTTTTCTCTCTATGTATATTGTCGTTCAACCCAAACCTAATATATATATTATAGGTCGGCTATTACTAGGAATTATATTCCTAGTTGAATTCGGTTTACTTGTGACTGACTTTAGGCTTGTGGCAATTCAAGCCACACACACGGCCCACTTCAACAAATCTCCACCTTGGCTTGAATTGATCAAGCTACATGAGCAAACTCCTCCATCGCCTCCACCTTAGCCCATAAGGGCTCACAAGCTGCAAACACCAATCAAGTCCAAGCAGTGCCTGAACTTGTCTGTTAGAACTGGCTTTGTTAACATATCAGAGGCATTCTCACTAGTGAGAATCTTCGACAAAGAAATATCACCAGACGAAACCCATTCTCTGATCTTGTGATACTGCATAGCAATATGCTTTGTTCTTGCACGATATACCTGATTCTTCGTCAAATGAATTACACTCTGACTATCACAATGTAGCACCATGCTATCTTGTTTGAAACCAAGCTCATTAACCAGTCCACTAAGCCAAATGGCTTCTTTTCCTACCTCTGTCATCGCCATATATTCTGCTTCTATAGTGGATAAAGGAACTACATCTTGCAGTGTAGACTTCCAGCAAATTGGGCCACCAGCAAACCTAAACACATAGCCTGTTGTGGACTTTTTAGAATCAAGTTCCCCTACATAGTCGGAATCCACATAACCCACAGCTTCTATACTAGCTCTCTTATCAAATAGGATACCGAAATCACGAGTGCCTGTAAGATATCTAAAGATCCACTTTACTGCATTCCAATGCTCTTTGCCTGGATCTGCCATATACCTACTGACCACACTGACTGCATGAGAAATATCAGGCCTTATGCACACCATCAAATACATGAGACACCCAACTGCATTTGCATATGGCACTTTAGACATATACTCTGACTCCTCATCTGAACTTAGACACAACTGTGAGGACAATTTAAAATGGGCAGAAAGCGGTGTATTAACAGGTTTTGCATCAAGCATACTAAACCTCCCTAACACCTTCTTAAGATATCCCTTCTGAGATAACCATAATTTACCAGCCCCTCTATCTCGGTGAATTTCTATCCCAAGGATCTTCTTGGTAGCTCCAAGATCCTTCATGTCAAATTCATTACTCAACAAAGACTTCAACTTCACAATTTCTTGCTTACTCTTTGCAGCTACTAACATGTCATCAACATATAGAGCAAGAAATATATAAGAGCCATCAGCAAGTACTCTAAAATAAACACAATAGTCATACTCACAACACATGTACCCATGTGTGACCATGAATGAATCAAATCGTTTGTACCATTGCCTGGGAGATTGCTTCAAGCCATATAATGATCTCTTCAACAGACAAACATAATCTTCCTTGCCAGGTTCTTTGAAGCCTTTGGGCTGTTGCATGTAAATCTCTTCTTCTAAATCTCCATGGAGGAATGCGGTCTTCACATCTAGCTGCTCTAACTCCATGTCATGCATTGTCACAAATCCTAGGATTACTCGAATTGAGGTGTGCTTCACAATTGGTGAAAAAATCTCATTATAATCAATTCCTTCTCTCTGTGAGTAACCCTTAGCCATTAACCGTGCCTTGAATTTTTCACCTTCCTTTTCTGACAATGCTTCTTTCTTGCGGAATATCCACTTGCAACCAATAGCCTTCTTCCCTTGGGCAATTTCACTAATTCCCAAGTCTTATTCTTTTGTAGTGACTCCATCTCTTCTGACATTGCTACAAGCCATTTATCATTGTCTTTCCTATTTGTAGCCTCCTTGAAAGTGAATGGATCTCCACTGCTGGTTACAAGAGCAAAACTAACCATGTCTTCAAAGCCATATCTCTGTGGTGCTTTGTGAACCCATTTCTCTCTACCTTTAGCAATTGAATAAGACTCTTCTTGTTGTTGCTGTGAATTAATCTCAACATCACCCTTATCACTGGGTGAACTATTCTCGTCAAGCTCCACCTCAACAGTTAATTTCTCCCGTGGACTATCATCACATGTCTTTGCTTCATTCTGTTTCAACATAAAGGCTTCATCAAATATGACATCTCTGCTGGTCACCGTTTTCTTTGAGATTGGATCTCAAAGCCTGTAGCCTTTAACACCTTTTTCAAAACCAAGAAATACACATTTTCTTGACTTCGAATCCAATTTAGAACGCTCTCTACTCTACACATGCACATAAGCTGGACAATCAAAGATTTTTAGACTCGAATAATCAATTGGTCTACCTGACCAAACCTTTTCTGGAATCTTGAAATCAATGGTTGATGATAGAGATCTATTAATAATGAAGCTTGTTGTGTTAACTGTCTCTGCCCAGAACACCTTAAGCAACCCTGCATTCAATCTCATGCATCTGGCTCTTTCTGCTAAGGTTCTGTTCATTCTCTCTGCAACCTCATTCTGCTGTGGAGTTCCTTTAACTGTGAAGTGACGAGTAATGCCTTCTAATTCACAAAATCTTATGAATTCTTTATCTCTATACTCTAGTCCATTATCTGTTCTAAGATATTTTATTTTCCTGCCAGTCTGATTCTCAACCTGTGCATTCCACTTTTTAAATATGCCAAACACATCAGACTTATGCTTTATAAAATAAATCCATACCTTTCTAGAGTAGTCATCAATGAAACTGACGAAGTACTGGGCACTGCTATGAGAAGAAACTGATACTGGGCCCTAAACATCTGAATGAATGTAGTCAAGAACACCCTTACTTGTATGAGAGCCCGTCTTAAAACTGACTCTATGTTGCTTCCCATACACACTATTTGCAGAAGTCTAGATTGCATGTCTTCACCCCTTTCAATAAATTTCTCTTGTGCAACTCTAACATACCATGTTCACCAATATGGCCAAGTCGCATATGCCATAATTTTGTGTTGTCAATGCTGGACTCCACCGGAGTGGTGACTACAACTCTTCCTACAACTGTGTTCCCAATCAATCTGTAAAGTGTGCTTATTTTTTGTCCCTTCATCACCATCAAAGCACCTTTGGTAATCTTCACGATTCCACCCTTTGATGAGTATGAATAGCCCAAATCATCTAATTCTCCTAAAGAAATTAAATTCTTTCTAAGATCTGGAACATGTCTGACATTACTAAGAACTCTCACAACTCCATCAAACATCTTGATCTTCACGGTACCAATCCCAATAACCAAGCATGTAGCATCATTACCCATTTGGACCATACCACTGTTGTAAGGCTTATACATGTCAAACCAATCTTTCTTTGGAGTCATATGATATGAGCATGTTGAATCTAAAACCCAAGATTCCAATAGAACATTGTTACTTGATGAAACTGAAAGTAAATCTGCACCAACTTCATTGTCATTTGATGTTTCTTCAGCAACACTAGCTGATTCTAGGGGCTTCTTTCCATTCTTCTTCTCCTCTAAATGCTCTTTCAACTGTTTACACTGATTCTTGTAGTGCCCTTTCTTGTGACAATAAAAGCACTCTACATCTTTCTTTGCACGTGATTTAGACTGTGATCTATTCCCGTTGGAGTTTCATCCTCTTGACCTGCTTCTACCCCTATTGCTTGACTCAGACTTTACAATAAGTCCATCAGCCTGAGAACCATCACCATCTTGCTTCATCTTTATGTGTGACAAGAGAGCACTAGTCACCTCCTCGAGTACTATAGTCTCTTTCCCGTACATCAATGTAGTCACTAGATGATCAAAAGAAGTAAAAAGTGACACTAATAAGAGTAACGCTTTATCTTCGTCCTCATAATTCACCCCAAAACTTGACAGTTGGGTGTTCAACATGTTCAATGTGTTGAGATGCTCCAACAGATCTGAACCCTCCTTCATATGCAAACTATAGCTTCTTCACGTACAACTTGTTCGTCAGATTCTTTCTCATATAAAGACCTTCTAGTTTTTCCCAAACCTCCTTTGCGGTCTTTGCTTCTAAGATGTTGTGAATGACCTCATCACCTAGGTTGAGACGAATAGCGCTAGCTGCTTCCTCATCCATCTCTACCCATTCTACATCCTTCATCATTTCCGGTTTCTTTTCCTTCCCAAGTAAGGCCTTGTGAACTCCTTGTTGAATTAGGAGATCCTTCATCTGCCTTTGCCAAAGAGAAAAATTTCTCTTACCACAAAACTTCTCTACATCATACTTGTGCTTGACATCTTTACTGTATTCAAAGGATTGAATCCTAACCTCTGATACCACTTGTTGTGCAGATAGCACCACAGGACTCAAATCAATAACAGTAAATAAGCAGAAATTAAATAACAAGCACACATAAAGAACATAAGAATTTACGTGGTTCGGCAAACTGCCTACCTCCACGGAGACGACGGAGAAATTTCATTATAAAAAAAAAAAAGGAAAGATACAATAGTGCATAAGAACACTCTCAAGAAACCCGAATCCCAATACACCCTAACTCTCTCTCACCCACAAGACAAGAAAACACTATTCTTCTTCTTATGCGGCTGCTGCTAGGGTTTTAGGAATTACTCTATTATTTTTCTCTCTATGTATATTGCCGTTCAACCCAAATCTAATATATATATATATATATATTATAGGTCGGCTATTACTAGGAATTATATTCCTAGTTGAATTCGGTTTACTTGTGACTGACTTTGGGCTTGTGGCAATTCAAGCCACACACACAGCCCACTTCAACAGGCACCATCCTAGTTGATTTTATACAAATCAAGAGGAAGAGGCTGCCAGGAAGCACGAGAATGTTGCTGTTGAGGGTGTTGTTGTGGTGAGTTTGCAGAAGGCTGGGCTGCACAGTACTCATTGTACCTGATTGTTGAGAGCTGAGCAATGTCCAAGAGCATGCTACTGGGCTGATTCAGTCTGACTTGGTTTCTTTGCATCCAAACAGATCAGGCCATCATAGAGAAGAGTGCAGGGCTACTCTGTTGCTGCATTATCCAAGATAGAAGCTCCTTAAAGAATTGATGATTTTGTCAAAAACCCCACTAGTTAAGGTCTGCTCGATAGCGTCCAGTTTGGGGCACGTCCAGATAGCATGTAATGGTGATTCTGAAGCTTCGAAAACATCGGTCACAGGTGGAGCTAGTAATGATTGTACAGCGTACCAGATTCTCCTTGGTAGGTAATGAATTACGGCAGGCTCTCCAAACAAGATTCTTTACCTTATTTGGAATTTTCAAAGACCACAATCCCTTCCATAGCTGCATTTCCTAAGGCGAAAAGCCACTCGGATTTGCTGGTTCAGATTCTTCCTTCAAAAACCTATATCTTGATTTACAATTGTAGCAACCATCATGAGTTATAGGCCAATAGAGCGTGTCCTCTGATACAACACGGGCTAAGGGGATATTTCTGATAAAATCGGCTTCACTTGGAACAAATAGACCGTCTAGCATGTCATTGTTCCAGTTTCTTGTTTCATCGTCAATCAAAATATCAACCGTGGCATCACACATGGACTCAACAATTGAAGAAGAGATCATAGATGAGTGATTTTTTGGTAGCCATTGGTGATTCCAGATTTGAATAGACTTCCCATTTCCCACATTCCATCTAGCTCCTCTTTGAATAACATCCCTGCCATGTAGTATGCTTTTCCCATTTACTACCAGCCGTTTAATCTTCTGTGAGAACAAATAATCCCTTTTCTTTTCTTTTTTTTTTTTCTTTTTTTTTTTGGGGATAAATAAACATTTTCATTAAAAATCAGGGAAGTTGCTACCCTAGTACACAGGCTTGACTCAAGTACAATTTTTTTTTCACTACTTATTTAACATAAAATCTTCCTAGAAGATAGTGTGAATCTGCACCCAAACTTTGCTTCAAGATGTGATAGTAATATGTTTCTGATTTCCACAGGTTGGTAAGAAGTCATTGTATCTGAAAGTTTGTTTAGACCCCTTAACTTGATAGGTTTAACCTAATTAATTAACCAAGTGATTACTTAGATTAATTTTCAGAACTAGGTTAAACACATATATATCATATCATGCAAAGATGCGGAAAAGTAAACGACACCACGAAAAGTAAAAATTCTGCAGAAAAACTGAGCCTGCGGTTTTCGATCGGTCGAGCCTAATTCTCGATCGGTCGAGAAAGGCAGAACTTCACTCCTCTTTTCTGCAAATAGCTGGACTTCAAAACTTGAAACACCGTTATTTAAGCATTGCCTAAATACCTAGACTAAACATGTTTTGATCTCGGTTTGCCAATATAATACAATAATTATTCTAAATATTTAATTCTAAAGCTTTGGAATCTAACAGTATCAAAATTATAATTGCAATGTTCGAAGCATCATATATATATATATATATATACAAACAAATTTTAAAAGCCTTTTTTTCTCTTAATATGCAATGAATAGTTTTTTATGAAGTGAATTTCAGCTTTTGGAGTAAGTGAATAACTTGTCTAATTTAAAACCAGAACTGGGGTGTACCTTGTGACATATTGTTTTCAAGGTTTTGAGAAGACCTTAATAACAAACAAAATTCTCTCAGGCATGTTTAGTCAAGTTTATTGTTTGTGAAGTCTCTCGAACTAGTTTGAATGATGCTAAGAAAGATTCTTAGTCCACAGCTCTTCAACACCCCCCGTCTTCAATACCTATTAAAATCAATTCTTGAAATACACCCACATCCAGTTTATAAAGGATAAAAATTAAGATTAATCTGAATACAATATCAAATAAGTCCTGAACCTAGATTGTTTACCTACATGGTTGTGATGCTTCCCCTTTCTCTAGTATGGGATTCAAGGAGAGTGGTTGTGGTATTGGACTTGAACCCTAAACATTTCGCGGGTTATTGGGCCTGATTTAAAAATCTGTAGAATCATTGTTCGATCAGTTGAGCTCTTTAGTTTCTGAATTCTTCTTTCTGCAGCTTGTATATTCTTGAATCATGAATTGTATTACCTTGAACAAAGTCTAAAACACTTCTAAGACATAAATATGTTATACTAGACATGTTTTTATACTCGGTTTGCAAACATACAATAAAATTAGCTCCTAAACATTTAATCCTAAATATTTAGAACCTAACAAAAATTATGTATAAGAAATAAGTTTATGGATTGAATAGTAAATAACATTAGATTAACATAAAAATTGATATGCGTGTTGAAAACATAAAGAAGTGTAATGCCTACAACTCCTACTAAAAAAAATTAAAATAGCTACCTATTTTGAAAATATAATTGTTGAGTTGCATGTTCTTTTTTTTTTTAATATGCATTTCAAATTTCGTATCAATCGATTGTTATTTATTGTTTGATTTTTAAACTTATTTTTTTATTTATAATTTTAAATTACAAAAACTTGAAATTTAAACATTTGATTGATAATATAGCGTCTTTTAGTGATTTATAATAGGAAATTGGAAAAGGAAGAGAGAAAATTTTTGCAAAAACCCAATTTCAAAGGTTTGGCCAACAAAACCAGAATATCAGCCTGAAAAAGAGACTTTAAAGTAAAAAACAAGCTATAAAGTTGACAGTACACTTTAGGCTCAGATCATCCAGTAATACTAATTCAACTACAATCTACAAGTATTTCTTGAGCATGACTAATTATAAGTTTGATTTTCATCTGTATATAAAATTGTGCCACTTAAGATATAAAGTATAGAAAAGACATATATTATGTGCAACACAGATAGTGAACCACAAAATCTGTCCAATACTAGCTACCTATGTTTTACATGTCCACTGACTTGTACAACTTAACGCTTTTTTCTAGAATAATTTTGGGAACATTTTTTTTTACCATAAAAGACCGATTTTAGCAACTAATCAAATGACTAATTTCTTCCATTAATTATGCTTTTTCTTTGTATTAATTCCTGTTCAAATTAGGTTGGTACCCAATCCTGAAATCCTATAAATCTGCATCCAAAGATGCAAATGAATGAAATAGTGCAACTAGAGAAAGTATATTAATTTTAGACCTTTAACTTTACTTTTATTCAATTGTATCTTTTTAATTTCAAGTTTATTTAATTAAGGTTTTTCATTAGTGTTCGTTAGGAAAATGCCATAAAGTGTCTAAAAATGACGGGGTTTTGCTTTTCTATAGATTTATTTAATTTAAAAAATATAAATTAATAAAAAAAACTTTTTGAAAAAACAAAAATTTTATAAAATAGAAA
Source organism: Quercus lobata (assembly GCF_001633185.2). Taxonomy (NCBI): domain Eukaryota; kingdom Viridiplantae; phylum Streptophyta; class Magnoliopsida; order Fagales; family Fagaceae; genus Quercus; species Quercus lobata. Next base: position 73,298,022 of record NC_044907.1, on the reverse strand, counting down.
TTATTATTTGATTTAAAAAAAAGATTAATAAATGAAAAAGAATAGAGAGAATTTTTCTCAACAATTATTTTCTCAGTAACCAAAAATTAATAAAAATGAAAAAAAAAAAAAAACAACAAAGTCAATCCAAACCATGCCAAAATCTATTCAGCAGAATAAATCCAAACCAAAACCTAAATGTTACTTGCAAATCTTCAATTTCATAGTAAAAATAGCATCCCAAGCTATAAATTAATTCATATGTTAAGTGCAAAGTTCATAGATTGATCAACCTGGAAAGGTAATATAATTGCCCTGTCCATGAACTCTTTTCATTAAGATGTATCGTCCTTCAATTCCAACCATGGCAGAGAGATCATCCGTAACAATAATTAAGCTCCTACATGTCATTTGAACAAACTAATGACAGAAATCCACATATAATTCCAACCATTTTTACCAGATTATGAAAATGAAACTCAAAAATATCTATTAATCTACTAGCATCCAACAACATTTAAAAATGGAATAAAACGCTAAAAGGACCTTGAGCCTAATTTTACCTGAGTCTTGACACATAATCAGTGTTCAAGACTTGGATAAGAATAACAAAAAAATAGAATGCACGCTTTTAATAGGTTGCACATGATACATTTTACATTACAGAAGTGACAAAATTTTCGAAAGTGATGTATGCCAAAGCCAAATATAGTAAACTCGTAATGTCCAAATATGCGATTTTAGATGAAACAAATCAAAACCAAGCGAGTGAGCAAAGAGAATTTCATTGGAAAAAAAAAAAATGAGAAATTCTTTGTCAACCTCAAGAGTGTGGTGGTGTGGGCTTTAAAGATTTTGGTGAAATTTAATGAAACGATGTCTTCGAAACAGGTTTAATGTCTCTTGACCGACCATAATTTTTTATTTTATAGAGCTTTCCAAGCAAAATACTTTCTCGGCCTGGAGGTACAGTATTTGATGCCAAGATATCTTTGGGTTCCTACACTTGGCAAAGTATTCTTAAAGCTAGGAAAGTTATCTCAGCTGGGATGATGTGGATAATTGGCAATGGTAGTAGAATTTGGATTTACGAGGATAATTGATTAGGCAAAACCTTTGTAAAATAATGTCACGTGTTCGGATTTTTGTGCTCTTAGCTATCACGTGTTCTGATAAACAATTTGGTATTAGAGCTTCCGCTAACTCAACATATATCCCCTAAATCCCTCCAAATAAGAATCTGAGTTGTAAATGATACAACAATGAGGTGGCATTGACTAGAGAACAAGATATTATGGCATAGGTATAATATGCAGTGATGGAGGACTGTAACTTAAAAATGTTTTTTTTTAGCCTATATTGAATTAACCTCAGATGATGCAATTTGCATTTTAGCATATTTTCTATTATAATTTATATTTAGGTTAAAAAATGTGTGAAGTCATGATATTGGAAAGTAGTGGTCCTACTCATGATTGATAACAGGGACAAACCCAGGCGGGCCCCCTGGGTCCAATTTTTTTTTTTTTTTAAGTTATAATATATTTCATTTTTGTAGTTGCCCCTTTGATCAATAACCCTAACTAGCCTCACCCAAATAGCAACTATTTAACCCAAAAACAATAAAAACATTTACAATGGTGATTATATTTTAGCAAAAAAAAAAAACTATTATACCACCAAAGAACCAAAAAATCATGTGTTATTGTAGAAGTTAAAACTAAATTTTTTGTAACTACAGTAAATTGGTATAAATACCACTTGACTGTAGCAAGTTATTAAAAAAATACAATATTTTATTAAGATTATATCTCTTCCTTCAATTAAAAAACTCAAATTCTCTCTCTTCATTTATTATTTTAATGAGTTGTTCATATTATTTTAAATGAAGTAATAAAAAAAATAGAACATTTGATAATTGATATATTGTAAAGTAAGGTGGTAAAATAGATAAAGTAATTTTTTAAAGTACTAAAAGCTAAAATTTTTAGCACCATTACTATGAATGCTCTAACTTTGAAAATAAAAATAAAAAATCCTACTCAGCCTAGTATTAAAAAAAACATTATTTTGTTGGTAAATTATTACATCTTAATGTATTTAGAAACAACGATTTTGAGTATTTATAAATTTTTAATCCTTTATGGATGCCTATTTGGAGTTATACTTTGGTGTCTGCTAGCTTAAAATCCTAGGACCGTCCCTGTTGATAAGTTATAATTAGTTTGCGAATGAGTAAATGCATAATTCATTATTGTACACATTAATATTAATATACATATTATTTTAAGAAATAATTGAAATAAAATGATTACATGATCATTAATATGGCTCAATAAAAGTGTAGTGACAATAAATGATATGTTTCAGTATTTAGATACTACTAGTCTCAAACTCAAGCAATGCATGAGAATAGATAATTATTTTGTAAATGTGGTATAATGTATACTTTTTTTTTCTAAATTTTGTGGAAGATAATTTGATCTCCCTAAAAATTAAAAAAAGAATTCTAAAATTATTTTTTCACCTATCCCTCTCTACAAATATATCATTTTATTAAATGGTGTTTTTGATTGATATTATTTCTTTTTGAAGTGGTCCATATTTTCCTAAATATATTATGTTATGGTGTGTTATATTTTACTCTTTTTTTTCTTTTTTTTTCCTTTGTACAACTAAACTCTTTAAGTTTCAAATATATTATTCAAATGTCTCATTCTCTTAAAGGAAATTATCATGATAATCAGAACTCATCACAAAATTACACTTGATATTACTCAAATAGTTGACAGATACATTCCGATACATGGCCAATATTTTATTTTAATATAAATTCAAATTCTCACTTCCAAAATAATTAAGTATTATGTCAAAAAAAAAAAAAAAAAAAAAAAAAACAAAAAACAAAAGTTATAAGAAGGCGAGAGGAGGTTTGTGATGGAGAATTCAAAAAACACACCACCAAAACCAAATCGTTTTAATCCAAAATAGTGTTATAAAAAAAATAAGAACATAATGATTCATAAACCTAAATTAAAGTTGCAAGAAAGAATAAGAGAGAGAGAAAGATAAAAAATAATCTCCTTTTTGGGAAGAGAGAATGTGAAAGGGAATAGCAAATTTATAGAAAATAAGATGAGAAGAAGAATAGTCAAAATAATTGATATAGTCATGACTCATAAACACCAAATTACCCAAGTCATGCTATGTAATAGAATAATATTTTATTCTTACGTACTATCAAAACTAAATTGCATTAACCCATAGTAGAGTTCTAAATAACACAAAAGTTCACCAACCTAAAGTATATATACAAAAAACAAAATTTTAAAATATCCACCAAGAAAAAAAATCAGAAAGAGAGAGTGTGGGAATATATGTATAGAATTGGAGAAAGTAGCAAATTTATAGTAAGGGTTGGGGATAAGAAGAGACAAAATAAATGGAAAAGGAAGGGATGGAGGAAGAGCAACATTAAGAAGAAGAAAAATGGTTTGATTTGGGTTTTGAGAAGAAGAAGAAGTTGAGAGAGAGAGAGAGAGAGAGAAGGGGGGGGGGGGATAATGAAATGAATGAATGAAAAATGGTTTTTTTATTATATTATTTTATAAGTTGATCATATTATTTTAATGTATTGAATGTTAAAATAGAAGATATGATGTAGGGTGTAAAGTTAAATGCTATGGTAAAAGTAAAATAAATAAAGTATGTTTCAATATGTTAAAATGACTTTTAGCATAACACAACTGATGCTAATGGAGACGGAGATCCTTTCCTTAAAATAAAATAATACTCTTTTTTTAGTGAAAATATAGAAAATAAAATGATACTCTTGCCAAGCTTCCCCCCATCCAACTATATATTTTGTAATGCAGAACAGTAACTTATAAATGCTTTTTTTTTTACTACAAAGTTAATGATACGCTCTTGAACATTATAGTGAAACAGAACAGGAGAATGTAATATAATATCATCCTTCAATAATAAAAAAAAAAATAGCATGTAAATAGGACTCTAAGTAGACTCCCAAGACAAGAGTTCTTACTTCACCAAATCCTCAGACCTCAGTGGTAACTGGTATAGTTTGCACCCAATGTTATGTTTACGCACTTTGTGCAAAGCTCCACCATTATTAAGACCAATATGCCAACTTCATGAATTAACCAACCTGATCCCAAATAGATTTGTAAACCCTGGCCTTATAATTTAGAAGCCACTACCCTGAAGATCCATCTAATCCAAACCTATGACCCACCCTCAAATAACTCACCATACCATTCAAGATTGACCAAGACCCACTGCCAATTGTATGACTCAACCTAATTGTATACCCCCAATCACAAAAAAACACTTCACACCATGCTGAACCTAAAATATATTAAACTCAACATCAATCTCCTATATATATATATATATCCCCTCATCAATAACAACCTCAAGTTTTCCTGCCCAACTTTAATTCACACACAACCAAAACCTACCCACATCATTCATAAACCATTCACTGAACCCAGATTCTGAAACCAAGATTTTCGCCCCAAATTAACTTGAACATTCATTAACAAAACAGAGATGGGCTCAAGCCCTCAACCTGATGTACCTTTCTTTTTGGTGGAAGAACTTCAGAATTATTCAGCAAAAACAAATGTATAGGACAGCAAGTACAAAGGTGCGTTTGTTTCACAACAAATATTTTGACCTGAATTCCCAAGAGATGGATAGACTAATTAAACACCTCAAATAATATCAGATTCTGTACAGTTTCCATTCATATATGCTAGCTATATTGACAGCAAGCAAAAAGAAAAATGGAGTCTTCAATGAACATCAAATATCCCTTCCCAACAAAAATTAAAATACATAAAAATAGCTTGTTGATAAAGAATCTTCTATGAACTACAGACATCAGTAGAAGATAAAATCAGTGAAAACTTGTTAGCAGCAAGAGTTTATTACAATATTCTTACAGTCTACAAGCTATGAATTACCTGCATCGGTTGTGAACCAGTGTCATGGAGTCCCTAGCTTGACACTCTTCCTTCAAGCATATCTTGGGCTAGGTTGCATAGACATGCCATTTTTGGCGTCGTGTCGGTGTCTGACACGACGCGCCGGATTCCGGTGTCCAGCGGTGTCCTTTTTTTTTTTTTTTTTTTGACATGGTGCCGACGCGTCTGACACACCAACAGTGAAAAAAAAAAAAAAATCACAGATTTTGACAAGTGGACTTACCAATACCATTGATTTTGTGATAACCCTAAAACAATAAAGCAAGTTTAGAGTCTCTTAGACTGAAAGTTGAAACCATATCTCAAGTTCTTCTCAACCCACCCTCCCTCTGTCGCTGTCGTTGCTCTCTATCCCTCATCAGAGTTAGACTAGGCCGATCGGTGAGCTCCGACGTCAACGCCGTGCCCTTTGTCCTCTGTCCCTTCCGATCTCTCTCTCTCTCGACGTGGACAACAGGTCCAATCTCTTGATTCTTTTCTCTCTATGTTTTTTTTTTTTTTTTTTCCAGATATTAATTTGGTGAATGGGTGGGTGTACAGTTACTCACTTATTTATATAAGTTATAACACGTTTTGTTTTTTGTTTTTTTTTTCATTGCTATTGTGGGTGTCCTCTGTCCTATTTTTTATTTTTTATATTTATGTGTGTCCTGCTATAGTTTTATTTATTTATTAAAGTTAAATATTATAGATGATTTTACTAAAATGAATACTAAAAATGAAAGTGAAAAATCATCAGCTGAAACAGCTGCTGCTCCTCTATGGAAATAGTGTTTGTTCATTCTAATCTTCGACTTCTTTCAAGGAGGAGGCCCGAGTACACTACAGAAGAATCTAAGAAGTGGGACATTGGTGGAGATAATTGGGATGAACCATTTGGAGGACCTGGGTTGCTTGAGATTACTTGTCTCACACTAGATGAGCCAGAGACGGAGACAAGTATTGTTGAGAATGATGACTATGTTGATGACGATGATGTTGTTGTTCTGTGATAATCTTGAAAGTTTAAAACTTGTTATCCTTTTATGTTTTTAGTTTGATGTTGAACTTGTTATCCTTTTATGGTTTGTACTCTAAACATTTTATGTGTATTATTGTACTACTTTAGATGTTAGTTTACTTATTTGTAGTTCTTACATAATTTAAATTCTAGACATAAACGTATTTTATGTCTAAAAATATTAAAAAATATGCCTAAATATAAAATTTAATTAATTATTTAACCGCCGTGTCCCCGTCATGTCGTGTCCTTATTTTTCAAAAATTGTCGTATTCCCATGTCTGTGTCCATGTCCGTGCAACATAGATCTTGGGTTCAGTTTATTTGCCCTGACAAAACTCACTAGTCAACAACTACTAAATACATTCATTTCAAGAAAAACAATTACTGTGACACAAATTAAACCAATAATCATCACAACACCCCAAATGAAATTACCTCTATTTGTAACAACAGGATCTGGGTAGTAACCTCAATATCTAATCAAAACACAACCCAAATCAGTACAAATATCCCAAAAGTCAAACATGGGTTTAAAAAATTGTATAAGAAGCAAAAGGAGAAACTAACCAGATGGGTTAAGATTTCTCACTGAAGTGGAGCTCTTGAGATTGAAAATCCGAGTTTGAATGTGCTTTTCAAACAAGGGGTTAATTCGCCCCACCATGTTCATCAAAACAATGTCGAAAATCCCCAGCACTTCGAGTGGGTACCTAACCATCTTGGTGTACAAGTCAGGATCATAATCAAACACGTCGTGGGAATTGACATCGAGCGACTTGCCCTTTGATTTCAATGACTCTTTTGATTGCAACCCATCTTCCGGAAATGCTTCAAAAACCGATAAATCGCCTCGACGCTTATGTTCGTGCCCAAACAAATGTCGGCCGAGCATCATCGCCTCGTTGATATTAATCAAGTTTGAAAAAACCATAAAAAGATGTAAGAAACACTCATTCAAAAAATGATAGAAAAATGAAATAGTACTAGTTAAGAAATAATAAAAATGAAATACTGTGAAATTAGTGTTAATTACTAACGTCATATACATGCTCAAGATAAGCAAAGGTCAAATTAGGAACAAATACATCAGAATTGATATTAACATAATAGTGTAAATGCACTTTTAGTCCTTACATTTTGCATCTTTTTCATTTTGGTTCTTACTTTTTTATTTTACTACTTTTAGTTCCTAAATCAATTAACGCGTTCCATTTTGGTCATTACCGTTACTTAATAGAAATTGTTGATGTGGCAAACAGAGTCCACTGTTAGCACATTAAATACTGACGTGGCCAATAAAATAATATTAAAAAATTATTTAGTATTTAAAATATGCCACTTTAGCATTTTAATTTAAAATTTTAAAAACAAATAAATTTTAATTTTGCAATTCTAATTTTTTTATTAAAAAAAATGAAGAACCTTTTTTTCTTTTTAGTTTTAAATATTTTTTTTTAAAAAACTTGCAATAACTATCTCAATTTTTCTTAAATTTTCTTGTCAACCAAATACAACATCATTAATAAACAAAAAACTCAAACTCATTTTCATTTTCCTATCTCTCTCTCGGGTCAAACACTCAAACTCCGCTCTCTCCCTCTTTGCTTTCTCTCATTTCTTTTTCTCTTTAAGTTCAGGTTGTAGTTTTTGGGATATGGCTTTGATCTGGGTTTAGAGAAAGAGAGGTTGAGATGTGCTGGTTTGGATTTGGGTAGAGAGAGAGGGGCTGAGGTCGACAGTGGTTTGGATTTGGGTTTAAAGAGAGAGGGGCTAAGATCAGCGGTGATTTGAAGCAGATTGGCGATGAACCTGACCTTTTCGCTCTTACCAACGATGTCTTCGGACCTTGTGGTGGCGGTGGTAGATCGGACCTTGTGGTGGAAGATCAACCATGGTGAGCAACCCCTTGTTCATTTAGGTTGTACTTGCTATTCTGTTGTTGTTGGATTTGTAGTGAAATTTTGGGAATATTTTGTTGAGGTTTTGGGTTTGATTTTTTGGGTTATTTGATGAGTTTACAGAAATATTTTTGGAGATTCATCTAGGATTTTTTTGTGGTTTTTTCAACGGGTTTTTTTGTGGCTTTTCTATAGATTTTTCATGAGTATTTTTGACTGGAAATTTAAGTGTTTTTCTATGGAAAGGTAGAGACGTGAGAGGGGAAATCTTAAGGACTGAGAATTTTTTTTTTCCTTTTTACAGTGGAGTTATTGGGGATGTTTTTGCTGGTTTTGGTGGTGTTTGGTTGGATGTTTTTGCTAGTAATTTGTGTTTGGTTCTAAGTATAAGAAAATGCAAGAAAAGTTTATGTTAGTATCATATTCTTGTCAGTAAATTCTTTTTTTTTTGGGTTTGTGTTATTGTGATTGAATTTTCTGGGTTTGTGTTCTTTCTTGTTCATGTTTAAGATGAAACTAGATCTGAATTCATGTGTATTTTGGGTTCTAATTTTTTTTTTTTCATTTTTCATTTTGTTAAAATTGATAAATTAATTTTAAAAATCAAAGGTTGATGTGGATGCTAATGTCTTTTTTTAATTATTATTTTATGTTGACATGGTATTTTTTTAATATTATTTTATTGGCCATGTTAGCATTTAATGTGCCAACAGTGGACATACAAGATGAACGACATTTATTATTATTATTTTTTTTTTTTTGAGAAAGACAAGATGAATGACTTAACTAACTGTACCTTAGGATCTTTATGACTCTTATTTAGACTCTAGAGTGATACCAGTAAGCTTGTTCAAAAGTTATATTAACTAGACTTAAGTGTATTAGACTTTTAGTTGCAAAGTCATTCAATATTCCTTATTCCCTTTTGCTTTTTTTTTTAAATAATAATAATTTCTAGTTGGTATTAGCAGATAGGTAAGAAAATAAAATTCAAAGAAAATAGTAGACAATTTTTCACATACTAGATATAGTTTGCTTACGTGCTGGAGCCAAGTGCTGGTACATGCAATGATACAAACACTAAAAATGCATGCAAGCCAATACTTGGGTTGGTTTTCATAGTTGAACTCTCATTTTCATATATGATTACACAACCACCACTCATGTCAAAATATTGGAGCACACATGCGCGTTATTGTGTAAAATATTTAATAATTGCAAGGTGAAAAGTTGTTGTGCGCACCAAAAATGAGGCTGATGGGCTGGGCCTCTCTTGGGCTCACAATCTATTTGTGATGTGAGCTTTTGATTTCCTAACTCGGGTAGTTCCCAACACAGAGACCCAGCAAAGCAACTTCTCCTTACAAGTTCCCCTATTCCCATCGCTATTGTTCTCCTGTTGCTCTCTTGCTTCTATTCTCAGTTTTCTCTAGAACCTTTCAACAACCCCCTTTTCTCCCTTATCTTCTCATATTTATGGCCCAATGATTAGTGGAGAGTTATGATTACTCTTGTGGTTAGTGGTAGGGGAGGTCCAATGTCGTTATTGCTAAGTGGATGTTCAGTTGGGAGTGGGGTGTGTTGAGAGTGGCATTGGAACTAGCTCCCCACTTTAGAAGGGATGTTTGGCAAAGGTTTTTCCCAGGGTGATACCGATGTAACCGAGGTATAGTGTCCTCGATCAATCATGCTCTAGTTCGAGGTGTACCTTGTCGGGCAGATCTTAGGTTACGGGCTACTATGAACATGCATTATAGTGATTCGCTCAACGGGTTTTGGGCGGGGCGTAATGTTATAAGGCCCAAGCCCATGGCCTTGGCAAGCCCAAGGTCTAGTTTTGGGTAAGAGGGTTGGGCCCGTGGGCCGTAATGTAAAGTTGGAGTTCAAGGCCCAAGGCCTAAATGGGTTTGGGGGTCCCATGCCATATATTAGCCCTCCCTTAATTCGTGCCCGATCCTCGAGGACGAATCAAGAAATTCAAGAGGCAATAACTATCTGGGAAGCTCAACAGGTAGATATTGGACGATTGAGAAACCCATTAATGTGCCCTCAAAAAGCATGTTGCGTCTGACTGTTGGTTCAGCCGTCATCATTGTTTGATGGTTTGTGAACCGAGGCGGCGCGCGTGTGGCAGTTAAGATGAGGATTCGTAGGGTCTCCCGCTTCCCAATTATTAAATGTCATTTATTCCCCCTTTGGCCCCTATAAATAGCCATCTCTGAGTCTCTCCTTCACTTTTGCATTCCTCATCCTTCAAAGTTTCACTCTGCCGAGCATACACTCTTTGTGCGTTCATCTTCCAACCCAGAACATCCTTCCTCCTTAGAGCCCTCGGTAAGTTCCTTTTCCCTTTCCTTCTACTTGTTCTATTTTTTTCTATTCTATCATAATCATTGTTCTAGGAATCTTATCTTAGAGAATGGGCTATTCTCATCTCCTTTCCTCAGAAGCCTTCTTAGCTACCTTTAGGGCTGCCTACAACGTCCTTGAGGATGTTGATATCGCCTACTGTCATGAGGGCAATATTGATATCCAAAGGCGCCATGGTGTAAATACAGTTTTCTTTCCCTTGATGGCAATTCTTGAGGGTGGGATTAGGTTCCTCGTTGACCCCCTTGTCATAGGTACACTTAGATTTTACAGTTTATGTCCCGACCAACTCCCCCTAACTTTTACTGAGTAGTGAGTTATGTCAGTAGGTTGAACCAGTTGTTCGGGTTGCAACTGAATTACCATTATATCAATTTCATGTATAGTTTGTGCAGCAATATCAATTTATTACTTAAAAACCAGAGACATGAGGGTACGGCTCATTTCATGCCTGCCTGACTCAAATAGGAACTCAGCTGGAGAGTTTGTACGGGTGAGCGGTAACTGGTTTACCGAGGAGCTCCCTTGTGCATTCTCACCGCGCGATGTTGGTCAGTTCCTAACATACTTTATTAACTTGATTTTATTAATTTTGATTTGATCAAGTAATTACTAACCATTTTTTTTGCTGCTTCCATGCAAAGAGTAAAAGGTTTAAGAAGGATCTTAGAGTAGTGCATGTTCGGGACCTAAATTTTGTGCTTAGGTTAGAAATTTTTGTACATTGGGACGGACAACTCTGAGCGTCCCATTTAATCCTCAGCGTTGATCCCGTGTATTCCACTTGGCAAGCATTCAGCCAAGCTTTGTTAGTTGACAATCCCCTCCTTTCATATCTCGACGTACGACATGCAAATTTCCTTCCTCCAAGGTTCACAGTAGGCGAAACTCGTGACCTTGGTCCGCGGTACACTTGTTCGGACGAACTTACACCCATACGGGACGAGTCGGCTGAACGCGTGTCTCGACGCTGCTGAGAACAGGCACATGTGCCGGTTTAGCCAGAAGCCCTCGTTCAGCCCGAGGTCTAAGTAGAGCCCGAGGCTCCTTTTGAACCCGAGGCTCTTACTCAAGCAGTCGAGGAAGCAGTCGTTGAATTAGTTAGCTCTTTAGAAACCGAATTCGACATTGTGATGAGAAAGGCAATGATAATCAGTCGTTTTGTGCCCGGTGCCCGACTAGCCGCGTAGCAGCAAGAACCCCAAGGTCAAGGCCAAACTCCCCCTCCTCCTCCTCCTCCTTTAGGCCGCTCTTAGAAAAGACAACATACAATTGAATAGACTCCTGCTGGCTCGGGTAATGCACCGACTAGGACTCCCCCCCGGCCATTAGGGAATATCGTCATCCGGGAGCTAACAACTCAGATGGGGATGAACTTGGCGTCCACCTCGCGAGCTGTGCCAGGACGGTAGCCTTCATTCCAATTGGACGGCAAACCTCTTCCCGTGACTACGAGTGTACGGGTGTGGGAAAAGGGTGAAGGGGGTCATGTTACCCCAAGTTTAGTGCGCGATCTTTTGTTGCCTGAGGATGTGCACGCTTTTGAGGATGGGACGGATGAGTCATTGGGCAGGCGGTTGTAATGGCACACCATTGCGGTAACCTCTTGTCCCCTGGTTCTCTACTGGCTTTTACACACATTGTTTTTGTTGTACTTATCATTGTTTGTTTTATCAGGCCGCTCAACTAACTCATGTCCTCGATGGGCGGCTGAAGGAGTTGGCCGAGGATGCCGAACGGAAGAAGGCTCTTAAGGATATGGCTAAGACGACTGCTAAAGAGAAAACCAAAGCTGCCGCGACCGCGGAAAAGAAGGTTGTTGCATTCGAGAAGGCTCGGGTGTCAGCAGAGAAGAAGTCCTCAGAGCTGGAGGCTAAGCTGGGCAAAATCAAGCTAAAACTAGTAGAGGCTGCAAGCCTGAACACAACGCAAGCCGAGGAGTTGGCTGACTTGAAGGCAGCTTTGAAGGCCTGCGAAAATAAATGGTATAACAAGGGGTTCGCTAACGTGGAAAACTCGGTAGAGCTCGCCATACATGAACCCCGAAAGCTGGCCTTTGAGGAGGGTTAGTTGGCTACCCTACAAGCTCTAGGGGTCCCCGAGAACTCTCCTTTAAGAAACCCCAACCAAATCGCTTTCTCGGGCCCTTCTACTGCTACACAGAACCCTCTCGGTGCCATTGAAGAGGAAGAGACTACTAGCATAAGGGAGTTGGTGGAGGCCATTGACTCCCACATGGAGCTGACTGACCTGGAAACCACCAGCAACCCCCATGCTGGTGATCAGCCCGGTGGGAATGTTCAACTGCCTCTTGCAGCCCCGCAGACTCCTGAGGACGTTGCCCAATTCCAGTTCGCAGACCCTACAGCTTGACTCCTGAACTCAGTTTCTACTTTTTATTATTCTTTAGCTTAAGTAACTTCTTTATTCAGCTCACCTACATCACTAGGTTGTGGTGATGGAATAATTATTTTTTCGGGTTTAATTTTCCTATCGTCACCGAGCTGTGGTGACAAAACATTGTTTTAACCTTTATTTGCTTGCTTTAGTCATGTTTACAAATGTTTGCTGCTATCTTTCCTGTCGTGTTCTTCGATTGTCTTTCTGTTTTATAAATATGCACGTGTTCCAAATGACTGGGTGGTTTAACCCCGTGATTGAAACTACTTTCTCAACTTGTTAAAGGTTAAGTAATTGCCGGCCATTCATGGTGGCCCGAACCAGCATGGATGGGATCACTTGTATCTAGAAAGAATTGGCTCCTCGGCGGTAATAATCAAATTTGATATACGTTGATAGTTTTTGAGAAAAGGTTCCCACCTGCTCGGCGATGAAAATCAAACCAAGGGCAGCTTTCTGTCAGAATAATTTTAGTACAAGGTTTCCACTTGCTCGGTGATGGAAATCGAACCGAGGATAGGTTTCTATCCTTAGAATAGTTTTAGTACAAGGTTTCCACTTGCTCGGTGATGGAAATCGAACTGAGGACAGGTTTCTGTCCTTAGAATAGTTTTAGTACAAGGTTTCCACTCGCACAGTGATGAAAATCGAACCGAGGACAAGTTTCTGTCCTTAGAATAGTTTTAGTACAAGGTTTTCACCTGCTCGGTGATGAAAATCGAACCGAGCACAGGTTTTTGTCCTTAGAATAATTTTAGTACAAGGTTTCCACCTGCTTAATGATGAAAATCGAATCGAGGACAGGTTTCTATCTTTAGAAAAATTTTAGTACAAGGTTTCCACTTGCTTAGTGATGGAAATCAAACCAAGGACAAGTTTCTGTCCTTATGAGAATTTAATACGAGATTTCCCACGTGCGTCTGTCGGAATTTAATGAGTTAACAACGATAAAATCATAAGTAGTGATGCACCTGCACGGATAAATATCATCATCATATTAGCTAACAAATGTACATTCAAGATCTTATTGAATTCACACCCCTTTGTACAGATGATCAGTGATAGAACTTTTTCAGATTATGAACATTCCATGGTCGGGGAAGCGGTCTCTCGTTTAAGTCCTCTAAATAGTACGCCCCTGCACCTGTAATGGTAGTAACCCTGTAGGGCCCTTCCCAGGCTGGGGCCAGTTTCCCAACATTCGTATCCCACATATTTTCTACTGCTTTCCATAGCACCAGGTCCCCAGCGTTGAATTCCCTTGTCTTTACGCCTTGGTTTTATCGCCGTGCAAGTTTTTGTTGATACTCCGCTAGCCGTATAGTCGCTGCTTCTCGGTACTCTTCTAGCAAATCCAAACGTTCTACTAGCAATCTATCATTCTGGGAGGGGACAAATCTACCAACCCGTGCACTGCATAAATTTACCTCGGCCGGTATTACAGCTTTTGCTCCATACGTGAGAGAGAACGGAGTTTCCCCTGTAGACCTTCTAAGAGTTGTCCGGTATGCCCATAAAACGTAGGGCAGTTCCTCGACCTACCTACCTTTTGCACCATCCAACCTTTTCTTCAATTCGTTCACGATTGCCTTGTTGGTGGCTTCTACTTGGCCATTGCTCTAAGGATATGCTGGGGTGGAATACTTGTTCCTGATGCCGAGACTGCTACAAAACTCACAAAAAGCTCTACTATCAAACTGCAATCCATTATCTGACATAAAAGAGTCTAGCACCCCAAACCTCGTGACTATATTCTTCTATATGAACTTCTTAACATCTACATCTCGAATATTGGCTAATGCCTCTACCTCCGCCCACTTGGTGAAGTAATCAACAACTACCAATACAAACCTCCTATTGCCTGTGGTCTGGGGAAACGAACCAAGAATATCCCACCCCCACTGTGTAAAAGGCCAAGCGCTGCTTACCGGATTCAGATGGCCTGCCGGTTGGTGGATCAAGGGGGCATGTTTTTGGCATCGTTCACATTTCCTTACATACTCGGCAGAATCCTTCTACATTTGAGGCCTTTAAAACCCCTGAGTCATTGCTTGGTGTGCTAATGAGCATCCCCCCATATGACTGCCACACACCCTATCATGTAGCTTGGCTAAGAGTTCGTTGACTTTCTTAGGGTGCAAACATAAAAGGTACGACTCCCCAAAAGACCTCTGGTACAACTTGCGATCTGCTGATAACCAGTATTGAGTAGCTACTCAGCGAACCCTATTGGCTTCCTTCCCATCATCTGGGACTCGATCCTCGGCTAAGAAGTCAATGATCAAGTCCATCCAACATGGCTCGGTCATCGAAATCACTGCAACTCCAACACCAACCGCTGTATTAATGCTTGGCTCCGCTATGAGCTCTACCTTGATTAACCGAGGCACGCCCTTTATAATTGATGATGCCAACGTGGCTAAAGAGTCAGCATGTCTGTTCTATCCCTGGGTAACTTGGGCCAACTTTGCCGTACAAAACTCACTCATGATCTGCTTTACTACCTGTAAGTACTCTTTCATTAGAGAATCCTAGGCCTCAAAATTGCACTGCACTTGGCTGACCACCAGCCGAGAATTTGAATAAATCTCCACATCTCGGGCACCCATACCCAAAACGGTTCTTAATCCGACAAGAAAAGCCTTGTACTCAGTTTCGTTGTTAGAGGCCCTGAACCCCAACCTAAAAGAATGCTCTAACCATATTCCTTCTAGGGTGATAATGACAATCCCGGCACCAGCCCCTATAGCACTTGATGCACGGTCCACGAATACCTTCCATGGGCGACATTCCACACAATAAACCATCTCCCCTTCGTTCTTGGGAGAAAACTCTGCAATGAAGTCTGCAAGAACTTGGCCCTTCACCGAACTCCTCGGCCTGTACCATATATTGAAGGAACCTAGCCGGGTCCCCCATTTAGCAATTCGGCCCGTAAAATCGGGCCTTTTCAATAATGACTGTAAAGGATACTTGGTCAGGACGTAGATGGTATGAGCTTGAAAATAGTGTGGCAACTTCCTCGTAGCATGTACTAGTGCTAACACCAATTTTTCCAGGGGTAAATATCTTGTCTTGGCATCAACCAAGGTCTTACTAATGTAATACACAGGCTGCTACACTTCTTGATCCCTTAATAGCATGGCACTCACAGCATGATCAGACACTGAGAGGTACATGAATAAGTCTTCCCCAGGTTTCGGGGTTGTTAACATGGGTGCCAGCATCAAATACTCCTTCAAATCCTGAAAAGCTTTTTCACATTTTTCATTCCATTGAAACCCCTTCCACTTCCTCAAAAGTTGGTAGAATGGATGACAGCGATCGGCAAACTTAGAAATGAACCGATTAAGGGCAGCTAACATTCCAGTCAACACCTGCACTTCCTTCGGATTGCATGGTGGCTTAAGGTGTTACATGGCTTCGATCTAATCGAGGTTGACTTCTATCCTACGATTAGTGATCAGATAACCGAGGAACTTACCAATCCCCACCTCGAAAGCACACTTGTCCGCGTTTAGGCGCAACTTATGTTGTCGAAGAACTTCAAACACCCCCAGGAGATCTTCTATATGCCGCGTTTTTTGTTTACATTTTACCACCATGTTGTCAATGTACACCTCAACCGTTCGCCTAATCTTGTCCCGAAACATTCTAGTCATCATACGTTGATATGTTGCCTCGGCATTCTTTAACCCGAAGGGCATTATGGTGTAGTGGTAGTTTGCATCAGGGGAGATGAATGTCATCTTCTCCTGGTCCTCGGCAATTAGGGCGATCTGATAATAACCCTGAAAGGCATCCAAGAAACTCATCCTCGGGTGCCCACAGGTGGCATCGACCAATTGATCTATCTTTGGCATAGAGAACAGGTCCTTTGAGCATGCTTTGTTCAAATCTGTAAAATCTACACAAACTCTCAATTTGCCATTCTTCTTCTTAACCACCACGGTATTTACCAGCCATTCCGGGAAGAAGATTTCCTTGATCACCTCGGCCTCTTTTAAACTCCCGACCTCCTATCTCACTACCTCAATATGTTCCTTAGCCGATCTTTTCAGCCTCTGCTTCTTTGGAGGAAATGACGGGTCTACATTAAGTTTATGAACAATGAACTCGGGATCAACCCTGGGCACCTCATATGGGCTCTAGGTAAACACATCTACATATTTGCCCATCCTTCATATTTTCCCCTATCTGAAAATACCGGTCAACATATGGTAGTATCTTTACTCTGATTAATTCCTCAGCACAACTAGCCCATATTCCCTCTTGGGGCTCATGTAATTGCTATAAAGGAACCTCATCGGCGGTTTCGTTTAGTTTAGCCTGCTTGTGCTTCCAATCGATTGCGGCCACCAAACATTGCCTAACCGCCTGCTGACTTCCCCTTACTACAGCAATGCCCTACTCGATACGAAACTTAACCTTCACATGCTGGGTGGAGGGGACTGCGCCCATCGCATGGATCTACGACCTTCCCAGAATGGCCATATATGGAGAAAACGAAGTGACAACTATAAAAGCCATCGTTACTTCCTTTCCTTCCATATTCACGGGAAGTAAAATTTGTCCTTCGGGAATCACCACCTGACCATTGAACCTGACTAGGGGCGTATTGTACTTTGAAAGGTCCTCCTTCTTCAGTCTGAGCCCTCTGAACAGATCTGGATACATCACATCGGCCCCACTTCCCTAGTCCACCATTACCTTTTTTACTATAAAACCCTTTATTTGAGTTGTCACCACCAACGCATCATCATGCAGTTGAATCGTTCCTTCTAAATTGTCATCGTTAAAAATGATGGGCTCTTGAGCAACTTTTAGCTTCTTCTCAGGTGGTTGCTTGCCCGAGCCAATTTCCACGGGCACTACGGTCAGCACTTCTCTCCTTCCAGCCATTGCAGTACCCTTTGGGACAGCGTGGATAACTTCGATCACTCCTAATGGGGGCAGGAGATGGTTCCCTCTTTGCTGAGTACCTTGCCTGGCATCCCTATTCCCTGTATCCACCACAAACTCCTTTAGATATCTCGCCTTCACCAATTGCCTAAGATGATCCTTTAACACCCGGCACTGCTCAGTGGTATGCCCCTTATTCCTATGATAGGTACAGTATAAATTCTGATTCCTGCGGGACGGGTCACCCCCCATCTTGTTGGGCCATCTGAAGTACGGCTCGTTCTTGATCCGGTCTACGATTCTGTGTATCGACTCCTTAAATGTCACGTTCACCACTCCTAACCGCAGCTCTGGCTCTTGTATCCTTAAATCCTTTCAAGGCCTTGGTTGAAACCCGCTTTGCTAAGGACGATTCACTAATAGGGCCTTGCCTTTACTCTGTAGTTGATCGTCCTCTAGGCGTTTGTACTCCTCTATATGCCTAATGAGCTGCCTCATATCCTCGGGAGGCCTCCTCGTCAATGACTCCAGTAGTTCGGAATCCTCGGGCAGCCCCATCTTAAAGGTGCTCACCGCAATCTTCTCGTTGCCCCACCAATCTCATTATAAAGTTCCCAATACCGACTAGCATAATTGCGAAGGGTTTCCTCGACCCTCATCTTCATAGATAGTAATGCATCCACTGGTTGTGGTACCCGGCTACAAGTAACAAATTGGACACCGAATTCTTGTATCAACTTGGCAAAACTGTGAATAGAGCCCTTCCGTAACCCATTAAACCATCTCAAAGCACTGGGCTCGAGGCTCGAAGGAAATACCTTACACATCAAGGCATCATTATGAGTATGTAGAGACATCATTTGGATATAATGGCTGACGTGTTCTATCGAGTCTGTTTTCCTGTCGTAGGAATTGAATGGTGGGCGCGTAAATCTACTCAGCATTGGGGCCCGTTCAATGTCTTTTAAGAACGGCAACCGAGTAGCTCTGCATAAGGTGCGGCTTATAGTATCCATGGCCGCATTACGGGGCCATCTTTGTTCTAGAGAATCTGATCCCCGGTCTGCATACTTCAGTGAATGTGATCGGTCCCGACGTTGACGGGACTCCTGTGAGTGTGAATGGCTTCTTCGTTGATGGGATTCTCCTGAATGTGAACGATCTTGATGTCGACGGGAACCGGATTGGTTGGACCTCGCCCCATAACGATTTCTCTTGCTATCAGACCTCCCTTCTCGGTTGTCTCGGTCCCTTCTCTGTTGCCCGCCCCTCGCTTCTAACTCCAAATCTCTCACCAGTCTGCGTAATCGCTCAAGTTCTTCATCCCTTTCGTCAAGTTACCCGTGCCCTGAAGCTTCCAATATCATCCGATGGGTTTGGTACGATCCCTCCCCAAGGTCGGAACGCTCTTTCTCTTATTCGCAGTCCCTATCTTCGCACCTCTTATGCCTTTGTTCTCGCCAGGTGGATCCCCGAGAAGATCCCACAAAACCGCTTTCAACATAACTCCCCGAACGTCTTTCAGACATTTTTCCTGAGCATGGGTCTCCTTTGAACCACAACTTTGTAGGAGATTCCCACAGACGTCGCCAATTGTGAGCGCGCCAAAAATGAGGCTAATGGGCTGGGCCTCTCTTAGGCTCACAATCTATTTGTGATGTGGGTTTTGGATTTCCTAACTCGGGTAGTTCCCAACACAGAGACCCAATGAAGCAACTTTTCCTTATGAGTTCCCCTACTCCCATTGCTGCTGTTCTCCTGTTGCTCTCTTGCTCCTATTCTCAGTTTTCTTTGGAACCTTTCAACAACCCCCTCTTCTCCCTTATCTTCTCATATTTATAGCCCAATAATTAGTGGGGAGTTATGATTACTCTTGCGGTTAGTTGTAAGGGAAGTCCAATGTCGTTATTGCTAAGTGAATGTTTAGTTGGGAGTGGGGTGTGGTGAGAGTGGCATTGGAACTAGCTCCCCACTTTAGAAGAGATGTTCGGCAGAGGTTTTTCCTAGGGCGATATCGGTGTAACTGAGGTATAGTGTCCTTAATCAATCATGCTCCAGTTCGAGGTGTACCTTGTCGGGCAGATCCTAGGTTACGGGCTACTATGAACATGCATTATAGCGGTTCGCACAATGGGTTTTGGGCCAGGCGTAATGTTATGAGGCCCGGGCCCATGGCCTTGGCAGGCCCAGGGTCTAGTTTTGGGCAAGAAGGTTAGGCCTGTGGACCGTAATGTAAAGTTGGAGTTTAAGGTCCAAGGCCCAAATAGGTATGGGGGTCCCGTGCCGTACAATTGTTATTAGTAGAAGATAAAGTAATACTAGTGAGGAACACTCTTGCCTAGTTGCCTTAACTTTTTTCACTAGCAATGTTGGATCTAAAAGCTCCAGCCCTTGGCTAATATTATTAGTTATTCAAATCAATACATAACATGTTGCAGCATATAGTACAAAGTATGATTCCACTACTTGTTGGATAGAAAAGCTTTGTATGTATTCAACATAATTTTAACTCACTAACTTGAGCTGTGAATATTAAGATATGATATCCTAAGTGGCCACTGTTCGCTAAATCATAGACCAAACTAATTGTGCTAACAGAGTAATCGACAATAGGTAAAGAAATGAACACTTGTTTCGTTGGTAGGATATTCCAAGCTATCTCTAGATAAAACCCTTAAGTCACATATAAATAAACTATCAATTATTTAAATGTGAGAATAGCACTTTTTAATTTAAGCATAAGTGGTTTTCAGGAACTTTTGGTTGAAAAAAAATATAGAGACTTGAAGTAAATAATAATAATGGTAAATTATATTTTGGCTCTTTTAGATTTAGGGTTATTACCCATTTGGTCTTTAATTAAAGTTTTATTTTCTAATACTTTAGTATCTGAAGTTATCTTTATTATTAATGTAGGCCTTCCAAATAAGTCTAACTGCGATCCCTTAAATATTACATGCAAGCTTCAACATTAAGTTCTTGAAAACTTCTATATATATATATATATATATATATAAAGTTCCTTTAAACTTCATTCATATTAGCAAGATAGCAACTTTGAAAAATGTTTTATTTTATTTTATTTTTTGCTTTTATTAAAACATATTTAGTCCAAGGGGTTAAAATGAACCCCTTGAATTGGTAATATATATAATATGAGGTACAAAGCACATTTTCCGCTCTTCGCTTTGTGCATGCTAGTTTGAAATACACTTCTTCCGTTGTCTTCTTTGTACTTTTTTGGAATCTTTCTCTTGGTATGAGCTAGGTTTGAAACCCTGCTTTTTGGTCTACCTCCTCGCCAAACCTTTTTCCTGATCGGTCATTTGTTACACTCTCATTTCCTAACTTTGACCCCGGTGTATGGTTAAATCACCTTACTAGGAAAGACAATCTAGCCATATCGAGAGAACTAGAAACTCTCGATTAAACAACCTAAGGGAGGTCCTTTCTTGGCTTAGGTGTGAAGATACTTGTGACATTGGTAGAGTGGGTCTCTTGAGAAGAAGAGACATTGGATCTTGATCTTTTGCTAAGGTAGAATTGATTTTTTTTTCTTTTTATAACTTTTGACTCCCTACAATAGAAATTTGAACACCTTGAGCCTAATTTTTTTTTTCTTAAACCTAGCTGAAATAAGTTTGAATATGATCCTTTTAATAACATCTTGACTTTTTTAAACACACACATACAAAAAAGCCCAACAACAATTTGATCTAAAATCTGGAAAATAAAAAATAAAAAATTTTAGTAAGCCTAACAATAAAAGTAGAAATTTGTTGATCTTAAACCTCAAAAAAAAAAAAAAAAAAAAAGACCCATTTAGATCTCACCAAATTTAAAAGAATGTAGCTCATAGGATTTGCAATAAATTTATCATGCAATGATTTTAAAATATAAAACCTTATAAAAGGTGTGGGGCCAGAGAGCTTGGCAACCCCGGCTCACTTTGTGCTGGACCCAAGGCCCGTGCCGAGGAGAGAAATGTCCGAGGACATATGATGAAAATCCAGATGGCCTAGAGATGTTGTTGAGGACAATTCTATCCTCGGCATTCCAGACTCCAGTAGGAAAGAACGGCATGCCATCAAAGGTAGCCTCCCAGAGTGTTCCCCGAAGAAAGGACGAGTACAGTAGGGTGTGCACGGGGGTATGGTGTAGGAGCAGTTCAAGGAAAAGCTGTCACCTCCGCATTTAATGCTCCCAACTAACGTCCTGGCCATATTAATGATGAAAGGACCCTTGAACAATGTGGCCTTGGTTGCCACAACTCATAGAGGGTTTGGGAAGGTGGCTGATGGGGCGAGCACTTGAGTAATGGCCTGCACAATCAACAGATGGAGGGTCAAGATTGACTGGAAAGAAATATATAATGGGAGAGACCCCCTAAGAACGGGGGATCGCAAAAAAGGGACAGAAAGGGAGAAAAAGGAGAAAACTGCAGCAGTCCGCATGGTCTTGAAAAACCACGGGAACCTAGTACTGAAAGTGGAAGAAGAAGAACATCAAGCTCCTCGGACGAAACACCCGGAGACAACATTTCAGGCTTGAACCCATTTCCTCATTGGTCTGCCCACACCCAACTATGTATAGTGATCGTGGTTTAGACTAACACCTAGTTCTTAGGCCCACTCTCTAAAAATTCATTGTATTGGGCCAGTTGGGTTTGAGACCTTTCGTCCAATAGGAAGAGCGCTCAAAACCAACACCCTATAAAAGGCAATTGTAAAACTTCATTTATTTGCTTCTCTTTTTTATATTGTCGATATATTCAAGTTTTCTTTTGTTTTAACTTTTGTACAATTTATGTTTCTTATTGGACCCACTAAAAAAAATGGACAAAATTTAACTACAAAATTGGTTGTAGCGAATAAAAAACATTACTACATATTTTGAAAATTTAACCATTGAATTGCGTGTTTTTTACGTTTTTAATACAAATGTTAAATTTTGTGTCAATTAGATATTATTCGTTATATGATTTATAAGCTTATGTTTTATGCATAATTTTAAACTACAAAAACTTGTAATTAAAACAATTTATTGATAACATAATTATTGATTTTTAATTTTCTAGAAATTTTGCAAGCATGGAGGATATAAGAAGAAAATGTAATTCAATGGTGGATTTGTCAAAATTCACCTCCAATAAAAAAAAAAAAAGTAAGACTACAATTAATTTTGCAGCTAAACTTTGTCAAAAAAAAAAAAATCCTAGAATACCGCCACCATTGTTGCTTGTATCAAATATTTGCCTCTATGCCCACATCCAAACCACAAAATTACCACAATAAGTTCCCCTTAAAACACCTATTAACTTCATAAATATTTGCTGTTCGAACCATCTAGCTGTCATAAACTACAAATATATTCACCTACTGTGTAGAGGGACCATACTGGTTTTAATCATAAAGGGTTATATTTTGGGACATCTTCTTTTCAATCTAGAGTGAGTTACTACAATTCAAAGATTGTGCTATATTGAGTTATGTGTTTGGAATTTAGATGCCTTTAGGGAATTACCAAGTTTGTCTTATTTTATTTTATTTTTTTAAGTTTAGAGACGGAAAAAAAAAAAAAAAAAAAACCTTTTGGTAAAGTTTAGAAACTAAAATAATATTTTATCCCTTTATTTGTTAGTTCAAGTTGATTTCCACCATGTTTCTCCAAAATAATAATGATAATAATATTGATTTCCACCCCACACAAATTAAGGGTAAAAATTATTTTGGCAAATGGTAGAAGACAATAAGGAATAAAATAAGAAACTATGAAATAGTGAAATTAAAAACAAATCTTAAATATTTCAAATTGTATGCCCCACATTTTACTCCGCTGTACATACTAAATTTACAAACTCTTTTCATTCACACAATTATTTATTTTGATTAAAAAAAAAAGAGAATGATAAGTTTTTACTCACGGGTAAAGGAGAAATGTTAATGGTTGAACCATATTAGAACCAATAACAACTTATCAATTAAAATTTGTTATAAAATTGTTGTAAAAATATTATGGACATAACAATTTTCTTAAAAAACTATTACACAATGGAATATTAAAAAAAGAAAAAAAAGAGAGAGTTAAGCGCAAGCATGAGACTAGTTTATTAGCAATAATATAATATCATGAATATAAATTTTCACAAACTTTTCACAATGATTATAATTTCATTAGAGGAAATTTGTCATTTAACACCATTTTAAGAACAATTTTGTTAGTTAGCAGGTTTTCAAAACATATTAGTAAACTAGCATCTCGAATCTTTTAAACTCGAGTTCACTGTAGCAATTTGAGCCTAAGAGACTAGAGTTACTTTCTTGTTCTTCAGCTGAAGCTGTTCTTCACTCTCATACCCATGTTCTTCCTTCTCTTCCTTCTTTCTCTATACCCAAATCAACTTCCTTCTCATCCCTCTTTCTCATACCCTAAAATCCCATTTCGCAAACACCTACACCCAAACCCAAAAATAAGAAAATACCACACAAGAACAAATACCTGATTGGATCTTGTCCTCTAGCGTCTTCTTCTTCTCCAGATCTTCAATACTCCTACTCAAATCAAACTCAGAGAACTCCCAATGTCTTCTTCTTCTCCAGAACAAAGGTTCATCATCTTTTTTCTTCAAAACTGAATTTCTGTTCTGCTCTCTTGGTTTTGCTTTATGGAACTCGAGTCTCGAGTTCTACCATTAAACTTGAGCCTCTAATGCTCGAGATGCTAGTTTGCTAATAAGTTTTGAAAACTTGTTTACTAACAAATATGTTTCAAGAATCAGGTTATATGACAATTTCCTCATAATTAAAGTAAATATTAACTTACGATGAAATCTAAATCTCTTATTTTAATACAAGAGACATTATAATTAATTTTTTTAATTCAATATACAATAGAAGGGAGATTAAAACCTTTTATTCGTGCTTTTCACAACGTTGGTTTTTTTTGCCAAACAAGATTCAAGTTGTGGGTTTTAGATATTTCTACTGTCAAAATTTTTTGTTGTTGCTTACACCCAAAAAACGAATTGAAGTCCTCGTGTATTAATAAAAACCATCAGTTGAAAGTTGAACTGTCTAGTGAATCACACTCACGTGGCAGAGCATGTGGCAATGGACGGTAACGGAGAGAAAACTGACGGAGAGGATGAGAATCCCAAATTCTCCCTGTATGGCCAATG
Organism: Quercus lobata; assembly: GCF_001633185.2. Lineage (NCBI taxonomy): Eukaryota > Viridiplantae > Streptophyta > Magnoliopsida > Fagales > Fagaceae > Quercus > Quercus lobata. The sequence goes on along the minus strand of NC_044907.1, from coordinate 73,273,284 downwards.
GCGTCTGCCGTTAAAGCATCATCCATCCAACCTATTTCACTTCCACTTCTTCTTCTTCTTCTTCTCTTTCTCTCTCTGCAAAATCCCAATTCAGGCCCTTAATTTTTGCTTATTTCTTTGTCAAAATTATATTTTTAAGTCCTCAGTATATCCAAATCATATGGTTTGGTTTCGTTGAAGGTCAGTTCTCTACTTCTCTCTCTGTTCATATACATATATTTACTTGTTTTGCTGTGATTAACAATGATTGATTGGTAAATGTAATTTTTGAAAAATGGGATCTTTTTTAATTAATTTCTTTATTTTTAGCTCAAATATTTAATGGGTTTGAAATTTTTTAGAGATTTATTGACAATGGTGCAAGAAATTTTTTTTTTTTTAGTTATGTAAGAGGGAAATAAGCTAATTCTAGGCACATTATTCTTGATTTTCCACTTGTGACATGGGTTTTTGCTGACACTAAAAATTTAGTAGTTACTATGAAGAGTAGAGTATTAGTTTTGTATTTGTTGCCAGTTCAGTTGAATCATCTGTTATTCTGGTGCTGAAGGGGGTATTGGTCTTGGCTTGGATGATTTAAATTGTTTCTTGATTTGAGCTTGGTTGGGATGTGTTGTGTAGTCTTGGAAGTTCAATTGCTTGTGTTGAGAGTTAACATCAATGCGTAGATGGCCTTCATAGATATGGAAATTTGGAATTGGTGACCCAGTCTGTAATTTCTTCTTTGGATTTGATTTAGGAAAACACATGCCTTTCTTTTACCATATATGTGGCTGATACTAACTAGTCTATCAAGGATCCATAACCGATCCCAAAATTTTTGGGACTTTAAAGGCTTTGTTGTTGTTGTCGGATAAGCATTTCATTACCAAGTAACTATTAACAGTCCAAAGATGATGTTGCTTCTAATATGTTCTTCTCTAGCTAGACATCTTTTGTTCATATGAGACGGGCACTTCTAAAACCCCTGACATCTCCACGTTTGGACATGCTGGGGACACTCCTGTATGTATGTCCTCATTGTGTTGGGAAAAAACATTTTTCTTTTATTTGAAAATAATTCCTTTGATTTTAGATATGTTTCTAAAGATTTTGATAGTATATGCCTACAAATAAATAAGATATACCTAAAATTTATATTAATCTATTAATTTTCATATCCCCACTGGTTGTGTCGTATTTTTCCAAGAATTGCGTGTCCTATGTCATGCTGTGTCCATAATAATGTTTTTGTCTGTGCTTCTTAGGGAGGAACTTATTACAGAAAATTATGTTTCTATATTTATTTTTGTTGGTCACCTAAGTTATCCACACTGCTTGAATCTCTACTCCATTGTGTAACTTGCATTTTGTGAACAATTTGGCGAGGAACAATCAAACTTTTGAAGGGGTTGAGATATCTGTTATTGAGATTAAATAATTTTTTCGGGGCACTCTTTGTTTGAAGGCTGTACTATAATGATTGATGTGGTATCTTGTAGTTCTTTAGCAGATTTCATGGATCTCTTAAATGTCATTGTGATTCTCTGGGAGACTCTACCATTGGAGTTCTCCTTCTTTCAAAATAATTAGTTATTATTTATCAAAGAAATAATTTGTTTTAGTTTTCAAAAAAAGGGCATGAATGAAACGCATGAATGTTATCTTTCTGATTCTAGCAAAAGATGTTGCCCATCCACAACTTAAAAATGAGAATCATCAATTGAAATTTGATTTGTTGCTGTTCATACTATTTTAATTTGCGAGGTAGTTTCTTACTTGATTAATTACATTATCCAATCATCAACCCAGCATATCTTTAAAATGTTCTTTTCTTAAATTTCTTCTTTTTGCTATTTTTCTAATGATAATTAAATAAGTAAAAGAACTATCAGAAATTAGAATATGGATCATTATGTGACATGTTGTAATGGATCAACAAAGAAGCTAACAGTGTTAAATAATGTAAAGTTTTCCTGAAGTTAATATTGCTAAATACACTTTGGAGATGGTATTTTTTAGATGCTTTTTTGTTGTTGTTACTGTACCCATGTGTTTACATATACTAGGTTAGTGCTTTCTGAATTGAAAATAAATGTGAAAAATTATAAGTTCACTCTGTTGTATTCTGGTGGTAAGTGCCACATAGACTATCTTTATTATTGTCCATTTAATTAGTTCTTCATAAAAATCTATCTGAGTGTGATGGGCTAAATAATTTCTCTAATAAATATTCAATTCTTTCTTCAATTTTGGTTTGATTCACAACAACTATGATAATTATTGGCACCCTTAGTGTTCATATACCTATTTCATCTTTATCTTTAAATTATTACTGGGTGTTATTTTTTTTTGGCCCCTGTTTCATGATGTTGATTATTATTGCATCAGCTCTGGTCATGGAGTAATCCATGTCAGCAACATAGTTCTCTTGGCCCTTTTTCGTTGAGGGTAGATAACCAACTAAAGTGAATTTTGGCATACTAATTTCCCCTTTTCCTGGCAATCCTCATTTAATTTTTTGTCATCTAATCTACATTTTTTTTTTTCGTGCCTCGGGGGGGGTGGTTACCATAATTTTCTTGCTTTTATGAGATTCTGTGTCAGGTCAAGGGAGTGATATTTTCGTTTTTGACATTGTAGATGATGATTGCACTTTTTGTCTGACTGATGTCAATTTTTTTTACCTGTTCTGCAATATTGTGCACAGCATCTTTTCAGACTCAGGCAGCAGCATATTGAAAGAATTTCATGGCAGGAAGTGGCCTGACATCTTTGGGTCGTGTGAAGCTCACTGATCTAGTACCCTGTGAAGGCCTTCCTTCTGATTCTTATAAACTATCAGTCTCAACTTTGTCACAGTCGCTTGCTCAATATTCTGCCGCCATCATTCAGTTCCCAGCAAGTGATGGGGCTCTTTTAAGATCTGGGTTGGAGTCTGCTCGCCTGTACTTTCACCAAAGAGCATCATACCCAGCTGCAGAAATGATTCATAATAATGATTCTCGCGAGTGGTGCAAGACATCTGGATACTATGCAGATCCTCAGATGTGGCAAGAAACATATGATTACCGGCCGGGCCTTACTCCTAATGAGCCAAACAATACAATGGATCTCCCTCCAGCAGGTTTGCCCGACATTTTTGCTCTACTTGGAAAGGCTGCTCGGGATATACTGGATGCCATCAGCTTCTATTTGAACTTACGCAGTTCTCCATTTACTGAGATACTCGATAATGTTCCACTGAGAAATCGGGAAATTTCATCTTCAGTATTGTCTGTTTGCTGTTACACAAGGCCATCATTTCAGGGAGCACAACACCATAATTTAGCCACTCAAGAGGATGGCCAGTTGATTATGTTTACAGACCATGAGCACCAAGCAGATAAAAGCCTCATATCTCTTGTTAAGTCAGATAAGGCAGGTTTACATATAAGAGATCTTCATGGTCGGTGGTTTTTAGTGGATAGTGATCTTGGCCCTCAAGAAGCCATTGTTTACCCTGGACTTGCACTTTATCAGGCAACGGCAGGCTATGTCAATCCCGCATTTTACAGAACAGACATCAATACTATGCAGGGTAACATGCATGGGCGATGTTCTTTGGCTTTTAAACTGATGCCAAAATCCATGTCCAGTCTTAATTGTTCAGAGATGAGAGCGGCTGGTCATGGAGTTGAAGCTCAGTTCCTGCTTCCAGTACTGGTGGATGACTTCATGCAGAAATCCCCCCCAACTGATCAGCTCTTTAACAGGCAGAATATCCAGTGTTTCAATTTTCCTACAGTCCAGGACGGTAGGCAGAATTCTAATGATAATGTAGCTTTCTGTTGTCACTGGATTTTATGTTTCCAATTTTTTTTTCATAAACCAATTATTTGAGTCTCTTTCTGCTAGAGACATTTACTACCCCTGATTTTCATTATGACTCAGGTTAGGGTTGTCATATCACATGGCATGACTTTCTTTGCTAACAAATACAACTTGTTTGTTACCCTCCTGCCTCTCTTCCCCACAAAAAAAAAATAAAAAATAAAAAAAAAAATAAAAAGAAAAAGAAAAAGAAAAGAAAAGAATGGGGGAGAAGGGGGTGGGGAACAACAAGTGATGAATTTAAGCTCCAGATTTGGCTTAAGCCACCTTTTATATATGTTTGGTACTAACCCAACACTCAATCTCCTTGATCTTATAATACTAAATTGTTCTGGTCATTTTAAAGATTCGTTTTGTTTTTTTAAATTTCATCTTTTTACCTGGCGTTGATTCCTACTCTCTGTTTCACTCTTGGGCTGGGACTCTTTCTCCTTGTGCATCCTCAACATTTCAAATTTATTTAGCATGGACTTCATAATAGATAGCATAGTGTTAATATTCCCAGTTGCTTACTATGCTATATCTCTGCATCTCTTAAAAGTTAAACCTTTCTTTCTTGATGAAGGAATTAACAGGGAGTCAAGGCCTTAGACTAGATACCATTGTTTGAGCTGAAACTCAATAATATAAATTAATTATTAAGGTAGTGACATATTTGTTTGGATACCAAAATTGAGCATATGATAATCAACTTGAGCTCTTCTTCTCAAGTCTTAACTCCTTGAGTCAAGGACTTTAGGGCTTAAAATGCTTTTGCACTACTGATGCTTTAAGCATTATGGTGTATGGCTTGCCTCCTAAGGATGTCAGCAGGTTGGGATGGGACTAGGGACCCAGTCCACATCTCTGCCAGGCTTAATTTTCCCCATTCTCAATTCTTCTACATTTAATTTTAATGACCTTTGGAAATTTACTTTTGTATTGAATAATAGAAATATGTGTGTGTACACGTGTCTTTTGTGGTAAAACTGTCACACGATGTAGCATAGAAAAGAAACAAACTGAAAGATGAAAATCTTTTATAAATGTAATTAAAAAAATATGTGGTGATTATTTTTTAATATTGAAAAATGTGGGGTTTAGGTGTGAATAAAAAAGTGTGAGGTGGGATCGGGCAGGGTGCAGGTAGAGTTATCCTCTACTTTGGGTTTTGTTCTCAAATGATTTAGAAGCAGGGAACTAAACCATATTTAGACATGTGCTTGATATCAATGACGACAATTCTAAAAGATTACATTTTTACTAGTCAGAAGTTTTTGAAATCTTTAATGTGTAGCTTCCAAGTTTTTTGTGGGTTGAAACAAATGTAATATAGTAGGCTAGTAATTAACAAAAAACTTACTGCATCATACTCATAAGAAAAGAAACAAAAACTAAATACAACAGACAGGAATCAATCATCAATGAGAGGTGAATGCCATGTCAGAAATTTTTCCATGAAAAGAGAAAGGAATATGATCATAACTACAGTTGTGTTAAACATTAATGTCATCTTTTTTCTTTTTAAAAAAGAGGATATTTTCCTAATGAAAGCATTTCAGTCTGTGTTTGGTCTCACCATCTTGATAATAAATTTTATTTATTTTCTGTGCAAGTAGCCCTTAGTGAGAAGTTTTTAACAGCAGGTCATTGGATCGATGAAATGCTGGTACAGGATCTATGAAGCCCTTGGTGAGGAGGAGGAAGCATGATTCAAGAAGCAAACCTTTGCCACCTTCTAAGAGGTTACGACTTGAAGCTCAAAGAGTTCTGAAGGAGAGGGTTCAGGACATTGCTGATAAGAAGGGCATCAAGCTGAGGTTTTGCAATTTGAAGGAATGTGAGAGTCATGTTCACACGCTGGATAGCCCATGTGCCAATATAAGAATGGAGATTGGATGGCCAGCTGGGGTACCATTTGTTCATCCCCACGATCTACCTAACAAGGCAAAGATTGGTTTCCTTGAAGCATATGAACCTGGTTGGACAGCAACTCATGATATGGAGTTAAGTCTAACTGAACCTGGACAGGCCAGTCAACAATCAGCTAATTGTAACTGTAACTCTCCTATTCAAGTTTCATATCTACATTGCAATGCATCTTATGTATTAGATGTCTCTTGAGTTCTTTGCTTTACACATGCAAACTAAAAAAGGAAAAGAACTGACTACCTCTTGAATATTGTGAAGGTGTGATATCACCAATGCAATTAAAGTAATTGCCAAGAAATTGTGTTTCAAACTGCAAATTTCTCTCTCTTTCTACACACACACATATGTGCATGTGTGTATTTCTTTGTATGTTTGCATGCACGTGTATATATATATTTGTACTATAGTATAGATATAAAATAAATATGAATATTTGTATACAATATTGGTTTTGTTTTTTCTCTTTACAATTTTAGGGTTCTGTTTGTTGTGCTCTAGTGGTACTATTTATGACATTATTTGGTTTTTTTGGTGACATGTCCATCCACCTAGTTTAAATTAAATGCATGTGGAAGTAACAAGCTGTTGCAATATTCTTCTTTTAGTTTGACAAATCCTTCAATTCATGATACACACAAAGGATATGTTTAAAGTGAAGTTCTCGTACAGGAACCATATTGGTTGATGGAAATTGTTATGCCTGAAGTAGAAAGCACTGTATCCATAGATTTACGAATAGCAACGAGTGTAATGTTTTCATGGACATGGAAACTTCCAAAAATCTAGATGTGAGGGTTTTTGCCCTGTTGTTTTAAATTTATAATATTGAACATGAACATTTATTTGAGTATGCATATGTGTGCATTAGAACCACAGACAGTATAGCAAGTATGGGATGGATGACTATGTATGATTTTCAGGGCAAAGAAACATAATGTTCGTGCAAATCTCCACTTCTGTTAGGTGACTGTAGGCAAGCTTTTTTTTTACAAATGGCTAAACTAGTGTGAGACATGGGTGGGTTTAAGTGTTGTGTCCTCAAGTGTCTTGTGCCATTTTTGTTTTGGGATAGTTGGAAAAGTGGGGGATTTGAACCTTGGATGTCTATATTGGAAATACCAAGGTGTCAGTTGAGCTACCAAACTCTTGGCCAATTTTCATTTCTAAGCTGGTAATAAAAGCAAGTAACTAAAGCATTTGACATTCATATAGTAGTTAAGTAATATAAAATCCTAGAACTATATGAACATGATAAGCTATGGTTACAAATTATGCATGATCATGTGTGCCCTCATATGCTTGCATATGCCCATTCATCTCTAGATATATAGCATATATTGTGGATGAGCAAGTGCTATTAGAAAGCTATTGCTGTAGAGTAAACTTGGTATATGAACTTTTTATTTGATAGACCCTAAACCTGTTGATGCACATTTACTTGTATATGAATACACCTTTTATTGCTGTAGAGTAAACTTGGTATATGAACTTTTTATTTGATAGACCACAAATCTGTTGATGCACATGTACTTGTTTATGAATACACCTTTTACTTGAACAGTGCTAATTATTTTTCTTTTATCGAGTCTGATGTGTGTAGATTTAACATTACACTTATCTTTGTGAAGTTTATAACACTAAATGAATAGTTGAAGTGGTCATATGTTTCTTTTCTCGACTCAGGAGAATAACATCATGTTCATCATAAATGTGAAATGCTGTGAATGACAAATCTTTAGTTTTAATCTGTCAAGACATGGACTTAGGTGCCTACGAGAGTCTGTCAAAGAGACAGATGTGCTTTTCATCCATATTTTTCTAAGAACTTAATCTTCCTTAACTTTTCAATACAAAATTTTTGCAACTGCCACCAAACTAGCTTCATATCTTACCTGTTCTTAACCCTTTTGTTTTTGTATTGTTGTTGATTTCTTTCGTTCCCCCTTGTTTGGTTGCAATTAACAAAATGTGTATTAATTCTTGCGTGTGCAGGAATCAATCTCCATAGTTTCAGATGTGTGGCCACCCCTGATCAGCTTGTGACTAAATGGTTTTGAGGTACTGGTCTCTAGTTTCCCAATTCTGTTGGATGCTTGATTGCTTTGCTGTCCTGGGATGTCTGGCTGCTTCCATATGCAATTTTCACTAGAGAGACAATGAAAACATCAAAGTAATCATCCATAAGCCTGTTATAGTTGTCTGTAAATATGCAATTTTGAGGAGAGCTTGGCATTGTTATGGAGGAACAATAGGGTTCATCCAGATTTGAGGTCTCAGGAGCATTCCATTTTTATGACTGCTTTTCCATGACAGAATGCAGGCTTGATGCAACATCTACTTCAAATATCCAAATGTTTATTAAAAGGAGAATATCAGTTAGAAGGTTTCTTTCTCTTTTACTCTCTGTTTTGGTTTTTGTTTGGAAAGAAACCTTCTTATCATTGTAGTAGCCTGTAGACTGTGGTAGCTGATGAGATATTGACCTCCCTCTCTCTACAGCTTGTTGTACCTATACCTTCCTTTATCTATAGGTGTATCCAATCCAGTATTATTTCCTTCAATGCTTGGGCCACTAGTTATTTTGGAACCCACTCATATGTCTTTCCAATGAATTGAGGAGAAAGATCGTTGGATTTTGGAGTGATCTACGAACCAAAGATTTTAACTTATTGTATACAAGGTTCTTAAAGTGAACAATTATAATGACTTTGGGATTCTCCCATGATTACAAAGTAGTGCTCCTTATGGTATGGCGTATTTAGGTCTTAAATTGTCGTTGCTAGTCTAGGACTTCAAAATTAAGATTACAATTATAAGTTTGCAACTGGGGAATTGCTAATTAAATTCAACCAGTTCACAATTGTGAGTTTGACCCTTGTTCATGTTTAGCATCTTGTAGCTAAAAAGAGTGTTTTTTCCACTAGGATGGCATATACCTTGTAATGGTGTTAGAATTGCTCCCACAAATACTGCTAAAAGTTGGTTATTTAATGAGTGTTGTAAGTGTTTTTAAACTATGTTTTCATATGGCTTAGCGAGTTGCATAATGGAGTTTTTGTAAAATTTAAGAGATTTTGCAGGAAACTCAATAGTTCTCAAAACATCCTTTAATTGATTTTTGTACTTCCATAATTTAGTTTACAAGACAGAATTGTGGTCCTTGGTATTTCTAATTCTTAACTTCCAATATTTTCTTTTCCTAAGTCACCATGTTTTCAATTTGTTGTGCTGTGTGTTTTCCTTCTTTTTGTTGGGCTTATGCCTAATTGGTCCAATTCTTGGCACTTAAAGGAGAGCATCGGTTTTAAAAATAAGGTGGTCTTTGGTTCTAATGGGTTTTTGTGGTCATGAATGAATAAGGAGATTGATTTTAAAGAGGTACAGAGTTTTGGAGTTTTCCTACTTTCCTGTTCTTTCACTACAGAACTGAGCTTGCATGTTACATCATTAGCTGGTATGCCTTGAAATCAATCAAAATTTTAGGTACAGGAATAATTTCTATCTGCTCTGCATTATCAACCTTGTAGATGGCTCCCTAGAGTCCATGCTGTTACAAAAGTCTAGGAGCACTTTGCCACAACTTAGACCTAGTGTTATGCATTAACTCATAGGGAGAACCATTGGGTATAGTGGCCATCCTAGAGTTGCAACCTGTTAAGCATTCACAGCAGGCTCAGCAAATAATCTGCTTAACCAAATTTTAGCAAATTTCACTCAAAACACTCCTGCATCATCCTCAACAAAATTGAAAGTCAAAACTAGTTTTTGAACAGTGGCTAGATACATTGACTGAGACACTATAGCTTATTAAACCAATTTATTTCATTTTTGGTTAGATGCGGTTGTGTTTGTATAATCTGAAAAAACTGAGAGAATGTTGAAATGGGGAAGGAAAATAAAATAATATTTAAATAAAGAGAAATGATATGTTCACAACATTTTTACAACAAATCCTAAATAGCAGATTGTTACTAGTTGTTATTGTTGGGGCAAAAAAGTAATCTTAGTGTTAGGTTTAAATTTGAACTAATAACAATTAATCACCTATAACTTCTTGTGAAAATGTTATAGGCGTAGCACCTTTCTTAAATAAAATAATGATAGAGCAATGAGTTTGATAGGATGGGTTGTGAGTAGAAAATTAGCCAAGAGGGATTTTTAGCTAAATTTGACTAAAATAGTGACCTAAAATTAGTGACCTTGCTTCCAACTTGTTGGGACTGCCTAGAATTAATGACGAGCTATAATTGTTTTTAAACTATACTTTCATAAGATTCTTTAGAGCATTCCTATCTGGTTCTTAAAAAAAATGTATTTTATATTACCAAAATCTGTTTTATCTACTTTATATAACTCTCTTATAACACAATCTACATTTCATTCATTATTTTGCATTACATCACATTAAAATAATTTTTTTCTACCCATGCCAACAACATCAGAATCCAAAACATCACCACTCACAGCCAAATGTGCCACCGCCATTGCCACCAAATCCAAAACCCAAAACCAAATCCACGGGACCCAGCAACAACCCATGCCGACAACAACCACAGATCTGCACTGCCGATGGTGGTTGGTTCAATCGGTCTGGCAACATAGAGATGATGTTTGGTTCATGGCACATAGGGAGAAATTAGAAGTAATAAAAAAAATTAAAAAAAAAAACTTTTACACAATTCTAAAGTATTTTGCAAATATGCATGATATCGTAGCAAGTTGCAAAATCTAAATGCATCACAGGATGAAATGGGTTTTTTTGTGCCTTTCGTGAACAGTAATATCTATTTTGCATTGTTGAAGGGTTATGCATAACCCAATAGGAGTACTCTAATTTTCAAACCAAAATGGCAGTCATATGGCATCACTGTTCAACCAGAATTTCTTTTTCTTTAAAATGATAATAAAGATTCTTGACGAATATTCAAGAATGCTTGGCCATATAATATCTTTATACGCTTGAAGAACTTTAACGTAGATGGAAGAGTCTCTCAGCCATTAAATAACATAAATCGAAGAATTTCTCACCCATGAAATGACTTACTTCTTGGAAAACAGGTGACAGGAATATCATAAGAAATATGAAAATATAATAAGTACAATGTCTAAAGACGATGGTTGTAACTTTAGTGGTTGCTTGATGATTTGGTGAAGCATCTGCATTGGGCATGATTGTTGAAGATTCTTCTTTAGAAACCTCACTCTCAATTAGTGTATTATTTACGTTGATGATGATTTCTGAAGAGTCTTCACTAGGAACATCACTCTGATGACGGGAGGATGTTGTAATAGAGGATCCCCCATTTAGTGAAGCATCTACATTGGGGATGATTATTGAAGAGTTTTATTTTTTAACATCACTCTGATAAAGAGTCTCCTTGAGTATTTTCAAAACGTTTTCAACAATGTCTTCTATAAATCTTGTCTCTGGGCTGCAATTGGAAGTGTAGCCACAATAGTTAAAAACAATAAAAGATATCGACCATGATTGCAAAAGAAATTTAATTACGAAACATAGGGTTTGAAAAGAACACTCGAGGTAAAATTACATACTTACGTAACAAAATTTTGTAAAAATTTTCTAGTTTTAACTTCCATTTTTAGTATCTCATTTATTCTCTTAGATATGGTAATAGCCCAACGGAGTTTTTGGCTCATGTTATAGCTCCGTAATGTCCCATTTGGGAGGGATTGATGAGTTGGATCATTGGGGCTTAATCTCCGTTAACTTTTAATAATTATCTTATGCATCAAGTATATACATTTTCCTTCTCAGAATGCTTGGCTTTCACAACTATATGAAATCTACACTATGTGATAGAGATAATGCATATATCTAATACATTATATATTTTTTTCTTTGGAGGGTTTTAATCTCTTTTTACTTTTAATAATTATCCTATGTATTTTCCTTCTCATGATGTTTGGGTTTCACAACTACATGAAATTTACACTATACGATAGAAATAATACATATATCTGATGTATGATATATTGTCTTTTTTACTTGTAATAGTAGTAAATAATAAATAAATAAAATGCAATTGTCTATTAAGTGGTGGATACACTAGTACTCCACATATAAAACATATAAAATGTGTTTTCATGATCCTTCCATCATGCTTCTCTTTTGTTGCATTAAATCAAAACAACTACCATTTAACTTAAAACTAACGGTAAAAGGATTTTTTTTCATAAAACAAAGGTAAAAATGTCATTTGAACTGTTAGATGAACAAGAAATTAATTCTATAATCATAAAAAATCCTAACAATCAAATTGATACTTTGGGTGCAAAAATTAGACCATGGATTCAGAGACAAGGTTGAAAAGTCACCGAAAATTGGCTTATAAGGCATATGCGCTTGGCAGTACATGATGGAAACACACCAAAAAGGCATTGGCATGTATGATCATGCGCCAATTACTTTTGCCATGTTTCCATCGAGTGCTGATTAACTACTTTTTTTTTTTTTTTTTTTTTCTCTTCTATAAATAGCCCATCACCCCCATTTGCAAAACCAAGTTGGAAGAAGCAAGAGTGAAAGAAGTTAAGAAAACGAGCTTCCGAGGTCATGTAGCTTCCTTTTGGGTGGTCTAGAGTACTTTCGGAGTCCCCCAGAGTTCATCTGGAACTAGTGAAATATGTTATTAGTCGTTATTGATACTAAGAACTGTGTGGGATACTGCATGCCAACCTGCTAGAGCAAGTGATGCTTCTTTAGAAGTCCATCTATGGTTGTGAAAAAATCTTATTGATTGTTATCGACAAACTACCACTACCAATTAAGTTAAGATGGATTAGTGTGCATTTGGCTCCAACTTAAAAAACCAGCTTATTTTACTATTCAGTTTAATTTTGCTATTATTTATAGAACTCACTGCATTTTTTAATACTATTTATAGGTCCCATTGTACTATTTCAGCTAACTTTTACCTTTATCTATCGTACTTTCAGCAAAAAATTTTGTTTCAGTAAAATAAGTGGATCCGAAGCTCTACTAATTTTTTTTTTTCATTTACATCTATTATTCATATATATATATATATATGATCATTTGCAATTAATTTCTATGCATGAGGCTGGCACCTCTGTAGCGTCCGTCAGAGCCACCCTCCATTTCTCCATTATATCTTCAGGGGCTTTAGGAAATGCTTCTGAAAAGTTCTCCTTCTGTTGTTTCACCTCTGATGGAGACACGACATAGAAAACTGGCAGCACCATTATATTAAAGTTGTTTCTGCAATCCATGATCTTCTCGAGCTCTTTGAGGCACCACTCGGAAGTAGCACACAGACCAAATTGAGATATAAGATTAAGAATTTAAGACCGAAGGTGATGCATGCGGGACAGATCAGACCTACAGCTTCTGCATAACCAAACAAGAAAAGGAGATAGATCAAGAGATGTTCCATAGAAGTTAAAATATTCTTGTCCATTATATGATGTTTTGAAAGATAAATTTTGATGGGTTGGATGACCAAGCGCATTTTTCCTTGACATTGTGTGTGAAATTTGGCTGCCCTATTATTAACTGTATTAGCTAAAAAACTTGGCATTATTCAGTATTCACCAATATATGTGTCATTTTTCCATGCACTAAATGTTTTTTTTTTTTTGAGAATAACAACAAAGACAAACACACACACACAGGGGAATGGGGACTAAGGTCTAATATCACACAACATACCCACAACAAAAGCCGGTAACTCTTGAAGTGTGTATGAAGGCTTTAAACCTGAACTAGAACTCACTCACAACCGATGTGGGATTTACCCACGATATTTTTCTTTTGAGAATAACAACAAAGACAAACACACACACACAGGGGAATGGGGACTATGCACTAAATGTAGTTGAAGGTAATATAGGTTTGAGTTTATGTTGCAATGCTTATGAATGAGGCCTATCAATCCATAATGATTGACTTTAAACTCCACAAAATTTTCCTTTGTTGGATGTGTGGTGCGGACACCACATGATGGCACATCTGTGGAGATCATCTTTATCATTTATGTTATCTTTATTTGGGTTTATCTTGAGTATTGGATTAGTATTTGAGATTGTTAGGATTGTCGTATTAGTATTTGAGATTTTTTAGGATTTGTTTAGGAGAGTTTATCTTTATCATTATGATTCCTGGAAGCGGTATATAAAGCTCCAGATGGTTCCTTTTGTATTTGACAGATTATTATTATTATTGAAATTATTTTCATTGATTTGTTTGGTGGTGATTCCAAACACCTTAGGTGGGAAGCCTAAGGTTTTACGGTAAGACTAATCTAGGTGGGAAGCCTAGGTTGTCCTACATCAACTTGGTATTAGATCCACAGCTTCAAACCGCCAGATTGAGAACAAGAAAGTTGAAAGCCACCACCAAGCCGCCGATCCCATCAGCGGAATGAAGCCATCACACAACCCGCCGTTGACACGCCGTCACCTTCGCTCCTACCATGCCGCTTCATGGGTTCTGAGATTTGACTCACCAATTCCGATCTCCACCTTCGAGTGTCGCTGACAGTCATCGTCGACGAGCCCAGCCCCCTCTTCGCCGTTGACTCCAAAGATGTTTCGTGTTTGCTCCGCCGTCTCTTTTAGTTTTCTGTTGTTTCTATTTTCTCTAGTTTTGGTGTTTAGTTTTGTTTGAACTTGGCAGATAAGGACTTTAGCTTTATATTCTAGTCCTTTCTTTATTGTATTATTATATTAAAAAAAAAAAAAAACATTCAAGTCAGGTCAAGCAGAAGCTTTAAGAAAGTCCCAGTGCACTCCACGTGAAGACCAACAAGCCAAATTTCCACTTCCACTACACTACACGTGAGGCCCAATTTCCCCATTGATTAGTAGCGTGACCCACTGTCCAGTGAGGCCCAGATTGTTAAGTTAGCCCAACCAAGGTGTGGACTTTCCAAACTTAATGGATTGAAATGCACTTTCAGATTTAATATCAATATGTCTACTATGTGCCTCAACTTTACCTTAACATGCTACTTCCTCTGTCCTTTATTTTGCTTAAATTTTCACATGAATTTATTATTTTAGCTGCTAGTTTATTTTCTTTTAGCATTTTATTTTAGCCAAAAAAACACAAAAAAAAAAAAAAAATCCTTTAAAGTAATTACTTCTCAATATTAGTGGTTGAACTAGCCGAATCACATTGTCATAATTAGGTCCTTTTTAATTTAATTCTTGTTGAAGCTAGTACTGCTTGAACGCAACAACCTGTGGAATTCATGACTTCTCTTCACATATAATTTAACTTGAGTATTATCCTTACTATTCACTTGCTAGAATTAGTTTGTTGATCTCTTTGCATGCATTTGCGTAGTGGTCGTCTAGTAACTAGTTCTGAAGAACAGTCTAATTCCAAATCAGAGTCTAGTTTTGAATCCCAATCTAGTCCACAATCTCGCCTAAACATGGATCCTCCTCCCCAAGATGAATTAAGACAAGCCATTGCGGAGCTTACTGCTCGTCTAGGCCACTTAGAGGCTAGGTATGACGAGGAAAATGCACATAATGGAAGAAATAATAATAGGCATGACCCTTGCCCTAGGCAAGACCATAGAGACAATAAAGACAACTCAGCTAAACATATCAAAGTAGAGGCCCCTACCTTCGATGGTGTTAGGAACCCTCAGGTCTACAATGATTGGGTGTGAGAGATGGATCATTTTTTTGAGTGGTATGACTTGTTTGAGGATAGAAAGGTTAGGTTTGCCAAAATGAAACTTGTAGGAAGAGCAAAACTCCATTGGGATAGTGTTGTCAACCACCTCCGTAAGACCCGCCAACCACCCATAACTCTTTGGGAAGAAATGAAGGCCAAGCTCAATGAAAAGTACTTCCTAGTCTCTCATCAAGGCAACTTGTTGGATCAATGGCATGATTTGAGACAAGACAATAGGTCTGCTACTGAGTATGTAGAACAATTTGAAGAGTACAAGATACATAGCAATGCAACTGAGGATGAGCCAATTACCTCGAGTAGATTTAGGAAAGGTCTCAATTATGATCTTTAAAGAGAATTGGTGGCTCGACAAATCTCAACTCTTGATGATGCTTATACCTTAGTGCAAGATTTAGAGCTGATCCCTAGGCCCCAAGGTGGAAGGAGATTTGACAATCGCATGTTGCCTCGCAACAATTTTGATGGTCCCCAAGGTAGATACCTCCAAGGTACCCAAAATAGGCCTTATCTCAACAACTGACCCTTACACATAGAAGAAAATTCTCAGGGTAGATACCAACAAGGTCCTCAAACTAGACCCAATCCCAACAATAGGCCCTTACGCCCAGAAGACAAAGGGAAGAGTGTGGTTAGAGAGACATTTAGGCCAAATTCTAGAATCCAGTGCTTTAAGTGTTAAGGCTTTGGTCATATGGCTGCCCAATGTCCTAATAAGACTTTGTTGATTGAAGAATTGGACGGAGAGGAAGAAGTAGAAGAAGTAGTCTATGAGCCTAACATTGAAGACATTGTAGAAATAGGAGAGGATGATCCCACCCAATTAGCTTGCATTAAAGCCCTACCATCTTTTGATAACCTCAACGAAGGTAGTCTTGATACTCTTGTAATGAGTGTTGTTAGGTGTGCTCTAGCACAGTCCGAAGAAAGTGATGATTGGAAAAGAAATACTATCTTCCAAACCTTTGTCAAGTGTGGAACCACAAATTGCAAGGTTATCATTGACAGTGGAAGTTGCATTAATGCAGTTTCTTCTAAACTTGTCTCCCTCCTAGGTTTGAAATTAGTTTTCCATCCTAAGCCCCATAAGGTTTCTTGGGTAGATGATTCATCTATCACCATCAAGGATAGATGTCTTGTTCCTATTCATATCCTCTCATACAAGGCTCAGATTTCATGTGATGTGATTCCAATGGATGTAGAACACATAATTTTAGGTCGACCATGGCTCTATGATTTAGATGTCACTCTTTATGGTCGCTCAAACTCTTGTTCCTTCATGCACAATGGACAAAGGATTAAGCTTAATCCAGTCAAAACTAAGTTTGTTAGTGCAAGTAAGGCTAGAAAAGAGCCCAAAAAGCAAAGTATGAACCTCATTAGTCCAAAAGAACTTGAAAGACCTGTCAATCAAGACTCCATCATCTTTGCTTTGGTTGTTAAGGAAATTGCACTAGATAACTTTGAAGAACCAAGAAAAGAAGTACAATCAATGCTTCAAGAGTTCCAAGATGTTTTCCCTAAGGAGCTTCCAAATCAATTGCCTCCTATGCGTGATATTCAACACGCCATAGATCTTATCCTGGGAGCAACACTCCCAAATTTGCCCCACTATAGAATGAGCCCTCCTCAACATGATGAGATGGTTAGACAAGTGGATGAGCTCTTGCACAAAGGATTTGTGCGTGAAAGCTTAAGCCCATGTGCAGTCCTTGCACTCTTGACCCCAAAGAAAGATGGATCGTAGAGAATGTGCGTGGATAGTCGCGCAATCAATAAGATTATTGTGAAGTATCACTTTCCTATCCCTAGGTTAGATGATATGTTTGATATGATGTTAGGAGCCACAATCTTTTCAAAAATTGATTTGAAAAGTGGATACCACCAGATTAGGATCCGCCCAGGTGATGAATGGAAGACTGCTTTTAAGACAAAGGATGGTTTATATGAGTGGCTTGTGATGCCCTTTGGTTTATCAAATGCTCCTAATACTTTTATGAGAATAATGACACAAATATTAAGGCCTTTCATGGGCAAATTTGTGGTAGTGTACTTTGATGACATCCTCATTTATAGTAACTCAAAAGAGCAACATTTGGACCATCTTAAACAAATTTGTTCCACTTTGAGGAGAAAAAACTTGTATGCCAACCTAAAGAAATGCCCTTTCTTCACTGATAGTGTCATTTTCTTAGGTTTTGTGGTTTCATCTAAAAGAGTTTCTGCTGACCCACAAAAGGTCAAGGCTATAGTGGATTGGCCCGAACCCAAGAACATTCATGAGGTTTGTAGTTTTCATGAGCTTGCAACTTTCTATCGCCGCTTCATACGTGAATTTAGTACAATCATGGCACTAATCACTGATTGTATGAAGTAAGGCGAATTCCAATGGTCAAATGCTGCTGGTAAAGCATTTCAAGAAATCAAGAAGAAGATGACAAAAGCACCAGTGATGCGCCTACCAGACTTTGATAAGGTCTTTGAAGTGGAATGTGATGCGTCTGGTGTAGGCATAGGAGGAGTTCTTAGCCAAGATTGTCACCCTATAGCTTACTTTAGTGAGAAATTAAATGAGGCTAGAAGAAGTATTCAACATATGACAAAGAACTCTATGCTGTGGTACAAGCTTTAAGATATTGGAGCCCTTATTTGACACCCCATGAGTTTGTCATTTATTCGGATCATAATGCTCTCCGCCACATCAATTCCTAAAAGAAATTAAATGCTCGACATGTCCCTTGGGTTGAGTTCTTGCAAAGATTCTCTTTTGTTTTGAGACATAAATCTGGTGTTGAGAATAAGGTAGCTGACGCTTTGAGTCGCCGAGTCACCTTACTTTTTGTGATGAGCACAAAAGTCATAGGATTTGAGAAGCTGCAAGAGGAGTATGAATCTTGCCCAGATTTTGGAGAAGTGTACACTACACTTAAGACTGAGCATCTTCAGGTTGTTGATGATTTTATCCTCCGAGATAGCTACTTGTTTAAAGCCAATAAGCTTTGTATCCCTCGCACATCGGTTAGAGACTTTTTGGTTTGGGAAGTGCACGCGGGAGGACTTTCAGGACATTTTGGATGTGATAAGACAATTGAAGAGGTAGAGAGGCAGTTTTATTGGCCAAGTCTTAAGAGGGATGTTGCCAAGATAATTGGTCAATGTCGTCAATGTCAACTGGCTAAGCATTGCAAGCAAAATACTGGCCTTTACACTCCTTTACTAGTTCCATACTATCCTTGGGAGGATATTAGCATGGACTTTATACTAGGTCTTCCCCGTACCCTTAGGAAGTTTGATTCCATCCTTGTAGTGGTAGACCGGTTCTCTAAGATGGCTCACTTTCTTCCATACTCTAAGAATTCTGATGCATCCAAGGTAGTCAAGATTTTCTTTGATGAGATTGTTAAGTTGTATGGGTTGCCTAAATCAATTGTGTCAGATAGGGATGTTAAATTCATGAGCTATTTTTGGAAGACCTTTTGGCACATGATGGGAACAAAGTTGAAATTCTCCACAGCATACCATCCTCAAATTGATGGTCAAACTGAGGTTGTCAATAGGAGTCTAGGAAATCTTTTAAGGTGTCTCATAGGTGAGAATGGTAAGACTTGGGAATCTATACTCCCTGTAGCCCAATTTGCTTACAATAACTCAGTCAATAGGTCCATAGGTATGAGCCCAT
The DNA here is from genome assembly GCF_001633185.2 of Quercus lobata. Lineage (NCBI taxonomy): Eukaryota > Viridiplantae > Streptophyta > Magnoliopsida > Fagales > Fagaceae > Quercus > Quercus lobata. The sequence continues at coordinate 73,254,154 of NC_044907.1, read as the reverse complement.
TTGAAGTTGTTCATGGTTATACACCTAGGAGACCTTTAGACCTTCTCCCAATGTCCTCACATGATAGGGTTTTTATGTCTGCAGTAGAGTTTGCTAGTCACATGCATGAGCTACATAAAGAGATCAACAAACGAATTCATGCTAGTAATCTTAAGTATAAGACTCAGGCTGATTTACATCGACGTCATGTAGACTTTGATGTAGGAGATTATGTTATGATTCGTATCAGGCCTGAATGGTATCCTTTAGGAACCGTTAAGAAACTGTAGGCCCGCAGTGCTGGCCCATTCAAGGAATTAAAGAAACTTGGACCTAATGCTTATGTGATTGATATCCCTTCAGATTATGGTATTAGTTCTACTTTTAATATTGCTGATTTAATTGCTTTTAAAGGTCCAGTAGTTATTCCCTATGACCCTTTTGATGATCCTCTCTCTTCTTCTTTGGCTAACCCTGTCCCTAGCCCTACACCATCTTGTTTCCAAAAGGCACATAAAGATATTATTGATGTTATTTTGGATAAGCAATCTCTTTTCACTAGGGAAGGAACAATTCAGCGCTTCTTGGTTCACTGGCGAGGACGACCTGATTCTGACTGTACATGGATCACCAAAGAGGAGTTGCAGCAACTTGATCCTGCTCTTTTGGAGGCTTACTTGGATACACTTGCTACCACCTCATCTCTACCTCCTATCACCCGCACATATGAGTGTCGACGGAGGTGCCATGCTGAACTAGTGAGCTTCTGGCTTGATGGAGTTTATTCTGATGTCACTTGATCCTTATGAGCTTTACTCGACGAGGTCGAGTTTCTCCCACCCCAGGGGAGTTGGTGCGGACACCGCACATGATGGCACATCTGTGGAGATTATCTTTATCATTTATGTTATCTTTATTTGGGTTTATCTTGAGTATTGGATTAGTATTTAAGATTGTTAGGATTATCGTATTAGTATTTGAGATTGTTTAGGATTTGTTTAGGAGAGTTTATCTTTATCATTATGATTCATAGAAGCTGTATATAAAGCTCCAGATGGTTCCTTTTGTATTTGACAGATTATTATTATTATTGAGATTATTTTCATTGATTTGTCTGGTGGTGATTCCAAACACCTTAGGTGGGAAGCCTAAGGTTTTACGGTAGGACTAATTTAGGTGGGAAGCCTAGGTTGTCCTACATCAATGTGCCTAATTTTCAGTTATTATTTTGAATAAGCAATATTCAGTTATTTGTTCTATTGCTGATACTTATACAAAGGATCAGCTAATTTTTATCACCAAACCTAGTCCCCATAAGAATTGATTCAGCTTTGTTTGTAATTTCTACAATGAATTGCATTTTTATGACATACATATGCATTGCTTCATTGAATTCGAGTCAGTCTTGGTCCATACTGATACTTGAGAGAGGATTTGAAAACCCAATAAAATTGGTTTTAGCCTTTTATCAGGCTAGCTCTATATTTCTCACTTCTTAATCCCTGAAAATTACTGTGTGCTGAATTGGGTTGGACGTAAATTAAGTTTCTTGGAGGCAAGAGGTTCAAGTAACTTAGCCAATTTCTCTATGTGGGAATTTTCAGTGCACATATGGAATAATATTAGAGGCTCCTTGCCCATAGTTGATTGGGTGGAAATTGGTTTGTTCTTCAAAAGACATTCCAAACAACAACTTTATTGTTTGGCATACAATCAAAAAGGAATTATATATCAAGGATAGGTTGTTGCAATGAAATTATGAGGATACTCATATTATTATGCATTCACTGTGGAGGAGTTATTAAGAGCAGTGATCATCTCTATCATGTCATGAAGCCAAGGATCGTCCTTTGTGTATTCAAATAATGGACAGATAGGATCATGTGACAGTGAATTTCAATAGTCCATAAAAATATTTGCTCAGCCAAACTTGTTTAGATGTTTTTGAGGGAGGGAAGCCCTCTTAATCTTTCTTTTTTAATTCCCTCAAACCGGAATTTGGGGGGAGGAGGGAGAAGGGCTCCACTTAGGCAAATTTGCTCATAAGATATCAATTTTATATGATCACTTCTCTCTCCTCTCCCCCCTTTACTTGTCAAAAGGCTAAAGTGCAAATAGACTTCTAAAGATTGGGGGATACTAGATTGACCAATTAAATTATGTCATGTCAAATAAATATATATCCGAAATATTCGTTTTATACGCTATTTTCTTCTTTAATTTTTTCGTTTTCCTTTTCTTTGTCTTATTCTAGATGCACAACCAACAGCCTTCTCATTTTCTTAAATCACAATTTTTTGAGCAAACAAACATACTAAAACAACTAAATCCGCATCTCTTTACTCTATTCCCAAGCAAAACTATAGCAAAATTAAATTCAATCGTTTAAGTAATGTAAATTAGGTTTTGCAATTAAACTTAAATACATGATAGCATGAATCAATGAAACACACACAATATTATGTTTTATGAAGACAATTAAATTCAAAACAATTATGTATTTGGATTTAATAATAGATAGCTAGAGTGTAACTAAGTTTTACCTTATATCTATAAATTTTCATAAAAAAAAAATACCTTATATCTATAAGTTATACATACAAAAAAGAAAGTTAGGAGGGGAAAAAGAGAGAGACTAAAATATGATTTTGGTCCTTAAGTTTCCATTAAGTTTATTTTTTGGTCTCTAAACTATTGAAAAGGTTACAATTTTCAATACCTAAACTTTTATTATATTTTTGGGACAAAAAGCAAATTTTTTAATGCTTATGGTTGAAAATCGAAATTTATATAATTTTAGGGATGAAATTGAAGATAACATTCTAGCAAAAAAAGAAAAGACCAAAAGAAAAAATTACATTAACTTTTGCTTTTTTTTAAAGACCCTTATATATAAACCATTTTAACTCCCAAAACCCTAGTTCCTGGCTTTTACGAGCAGCAGCAGCAGCTGAAAAGAGAAACACACAAACAAACAAACCCATCTCAATGGTGAAGTTCTTGAAACCCAACAAGGCAGTGGTCCTTCTACAGGGCCGATTCGCAGGCCACAAAGCCGTGATCGTTCGCAACTTCGACGATGGCAACCGAGACAGACCCTACGGTCACTGTTTGGTAGCTGGTCTAGCCAAGTACCCAAAGAAGGTGATCCGCAAGGACTCGGCCAAGAAGACCGCCAAGAAGTCACGCGTCAAGGCCTTCCTCAAGGTCGTGAACTACTCTCACATCATGCCCACTCGCTACACTCTCGATGTCGATCTCAAGGACATTGTCTCCGCCGATGCTCTTCAGTCTAGGGACAAGAAGGTCACTGCAGCTAAGGAAACCAAGGCTAGGTTCGAGGACAGGTTTAAGTCTGGAAAGAATAGGTGGTTCTTTTCTAAGCTCAGGTTTTGATTTTTTGTTGTCTGAGGTATTAGAGATGGTTTTGTTTGAGTAATATTGGATAATGTGGCATTTTTTTTGGTTACTACAGAATTGAGAATTGAGAAATGAGATAAATGTTATTTTGTTATAGTTTTGATGGGTTTATTTCGGTTTCTGTTTATGAAGATATCTGAAGTGGGTATTATTGGAAAATGAAAATTTTTGCTGTTTGGTGCTAGAAAAATGAGTATTGGTCTAACAGATATGCAGTTTTTGTTATAATTTTAAATGGGTTTATTTTGGTTTCTCATTATTGAGATTTCTGAAGTGGGTATTATTGTATAATGTGGGATTTTGCAATTTGTTGCTAGAAATTGAGTATTGGGCTAATAGCTATAATTTAAATGTGTGTTTTGTTTTCTCTTTATTGAGATAAGATTATTGGAAAATGTAGCATTTTGCTGTCTGATGCTAGAAATTTGAGTATTGGGCTAATCATTATGTAGTCGGTACAATGCAGTACATTATACGAAGCATGAATTGTGGCATCTTTTTCAAGTACAGTTAATTGTTGCTAGATATGAGTTGGAATTTAATTGCAGAATGTAATGTAAATTTTACCTAAGTTTTACCCTTTATAATTTAAAATGGGATTGCTTTGTTCTCTCTTTTTGAAGCATCTAAAATGGGTATCATTGGATAATGTGGGTTTTGGTTTTTGTTAGTGGAAAATTGAGTATTGAGTTAAAAGGTTATGCAGTTTTGGTTTCACTTATCCTTCTTGTGGTATTTTTAAGATTTGGGTTTGGTTGTGGGGAACTGTCAACCCTATGATAGGTTTAGGTGGTTTTTGAATTGGTCATTTTGTGTTGAAGAATTTTGTGGCTATGAACATTAGGACTCTCATGTGAACTTAACAATCTCTAGGGTCCTGTGGTTCTGCTTTTGTGGATCAATTGTAATCTGCTTTATGTTGTCTCAGAAATTAATGCCTTTGTTTGTAGGTTGATTGATAAACTGGATGGGAAAAAAAGGGTCCTGTTTGTTTTTTGTTGCTTAAACTGTGTAACTAGGGATTTCTTGCTGCATTTTCCGTGCATTGGGCTTGGGGTTTTGTTGTCTTGAACTTTTGTGTTACAAATCTGTGAAAGTAATCATGCAACTTTATTAGCCTAAAAGAGTTGGGCTTCTGCTGGAGTTAATATATAATAGTTTACTTAGCTAATTGGTTATTTTTGGGCAAGAAGAGGAGAATAGAGGGATGGATCTATGCCATCTTCATGATCTTTTGAAGATAAGTTTTGATGGGTTGGATGACCAAGTGTATATTCTTTGACATTGTATGTGAAATTTGATTAGGCAGCCTATAATTAAATATATTTACTGAAAAAATTAGTTGCTGTTCAACCCCTCAAAATTTTCTTTCACTGGATTTGCCTACGTTTTCGGTTATTACTTCTAATAAGTAACATGTAATTTGTTCTGTATTTGAAACTTATACAAAGAATCTGAAAACCGTAGCTAATTTTTATCAGCAAACTTAGTCATAAAAGAATTAAGCTTTGTAAGACTTGTTTGTGTTGTATAATTATCACAATGCGTTACTTTTCTCTGGCATACATATACATTGCTCAATTGAATCAGGGCCTGTCTTGGTTTAATTGATACTTCAGAAAGGATTTGAAAACCCTAAAAGTTGTTTTCAGCCTTCATCATGGCATCAGCTGCATGTACACATCACAGCAACTGACATGGAGTTTGCTATTTCTTTCATAATGTTCAGTTGTTCACACTTTTCTCTTTTTAGTTCTCAAAAGTGTATATGCTAAATTGGGTTGGAATTGAATTAATTTCTCTGGAGGGCAAAGAGGTCAAGTAACTTAGACATTGAGAAAATGTTATTTTGTTATAGTTTTGATGGGTTTGTTTTGGATTCTCTTTATGGAGATTACTGAAGAGGGGTGTCATTGGAAAATGTGGCATTTTGTTGTTTTTTTGCTAGAAATTTGAGTATTTGGCTAATAGCAATGCAGTTTTTGTTATCACTAGAAATGGGTTTGTTTTGGTTTCTCTTTATTGAGATTTTTGAAATGGGTATTATTGTATAATGTGGGATCTATTGCTGTATGTTGATAGAAGTTTGAGTATTGGGCTAATAATTATGCAGGTGGGCAAAACTTGGGTACAATTCCTTAAGTGCAGTGTATTTTTACCCTATGTTTTTTTGGTTTTAATTTAAAATGGGTGTGTTGTTCTATCTTTATGAGGCATTCTGAAATGAGTGTCCTTGGATAACGTAGGTTTTGGGTTTTTTAGTTGAAAATTGAGTATTTATTTAAAAGGTTATGGTTTTGGTTTTGGTTTTGATGGGTTGCTCTGGCATCTGTTTATACTGACTCTTGTGGTTGTATTTTTGAGATTTGGGTTTGGTTGTGCTGACATGTTTAGGTGGTGGGATCTTTGAACTGGTCATTTTTTGTTGAAGCATTTTGTGGCTCTTAGACATTATGAATCTCACGTGTACATGGTGATTTCTTTATCTCTAGGTTCCTATGGGTTTCTGCCTTGGTGGATCAATTGTGATCTAGTTTATGTTGCCTAAAAAATTCAAGCTTTTGTTTGTTGATTGATTGATAAACTAGATGGAAAGAACAAGGTTCAACTTGTTTAAATTGTGCAAGTCGGGATTTCTTGCTGAATTTTCCGGGTATGTTGTCATGGGTTTTTTTATTACAAATCTGTAAAATTAATCACGCAATTGTATTAGCCTAAAAGAGATGGGCTTCAGCTGGAATTAATACATAATATGTTACTTGGCTAATTGTTCCTTTTTGGTTCAAGATCGGACAATGGAGGGATGTAGAGATGTTCTGTTAAAGTTGGAATATTCTCGTCTGCCATCTTCAGGATGTTTTGAAGATAAGTTTTGTTGGGTTTGGATGACTTAAGTGTATTCATTGACATTTTATGTGAAACTTGATTAGGCAGCCCTATTTTACTATATTAACTGAATACTAAGCACTATTCACTGCAATGCTTTTGATTAGGCAGCCCTATTTTATGTTGCAATGCTTTTGAACGAGGTCTAGATGTCCATAATGATTGACATTCAACTCCACAAAATTTTCTTTCTCTGGATGTGCCTACCTTTTCTGTTATTACTTCTAATAAGTAACATTCAGTTACTTGTTCTGTTGTTGAAACTTATACAAAGAATCTGACAAACTTAAGTTCATTTTTGTGAGTAAGTCATAAAAGATTTGATTAGGCTTTGTAAGACTTGTTTGTGTTATATAATCACTGCAATGAATGACTTTTCTCTGGCATACATATGCATTGCTCAATTGAATCGGGGCCTATCTTGGTTTTAAGTGATACTTTAGAAAGAATTTGAAAACCCTAAAAGGTTGTTTTCAGCTTTCATCAAGGCAGATAGACATGTCACAGCAACTGACATGGAGTTTGCTATTTCTTTTATAATGTTCACACTTTTCTCTTTGTAGTCCCTAAGTGTATCTGGACAATTTCTCATTCTGGGGATTATCAGTGCCCTCGAATATGGAATGCTATTAGAGGCACCTTGGACATAGTTGATTGGTGGAAGTTGGTTTGTTCCTCAAAAGCCATTTCAAAACACAGTATTGTTTGGCATACAATCAAAAATGATTTTAAGCAACGGTTTTCAGTTTTTAAACAACATTATACGTATTTCTACATTTTTTTTATTCACACGTATTTCCAAAAAATACAAACTACGTTACCAAATGGACCCTTATAAATCAAGGATACTATCCTTAGGATAGGTTGCTGCAACCTGTAATCAGGCTATGCACGTGATGTGTTTGGAAAGTTCCTCCTTTCCTTCTACTTGCCACAAACAACAAACCCCACTCCTCCAGTCCAGTCGTCAGCCAAAATTCAAGTCATTGCCAAGGACCGCAGAAGCCCGCCCCACCGATGAAAGCCAATTACCATGAAAAATCCATGAAAAACCTCAATGCTGCCATAACCCACCTATTGTTTTCGGTTGGAAGTCCTCAGGATTTGCGGCTTTTTTTATTAATCTTCAGAGAGAGAGAGAGATCTTTTTTTGATGAACTTTGAGAGAGAGAGAGAGAGAGAGAGAGAGATCTTAAAATGGAATTTTGGAAGCAAAGGTATAATTGTCTAACAATTATGCTCACGTCTTATACATGTGAAAAAAGGAAAAAAAAACTTTAAAATGAGAAGCCTCATGGTTTTTAGTCCAATTTTTAATTTAAATATAACAACAGAAAATTTTAGGTTAAATTGTTAAACAACAAAAGAAAATGTCGATAAAAAAGAAAAATGAAAAAAAGAAAATGGGTTACAAAATTGGACTTAGGCCTGTTAACTTGCATGAACCCAAATGGTGAGGCATGGGTAATAGGAGTACCAACCTGTTTTAGACTGATAAGTTTTTGATCTGTACTCGATTTTGACTCAACCCAGCTAGATCAAACTTGTACTCGACCTTACTCGCTCGTCAAGCCTCTATTATAAATTTTAAACTAATTTTTTTTCTTTGACTCATTTTCAATGTAATTTTGTGTACTAAAATTATAATAAAATTTCCATTTATAAATGAAAATGTTTTTAATTTTAGAGTAAGTAAATTATAGATTTTATTTTTAATTAACTTTATTTCCCTTTACCTAACATATTATATATTTGCATTTTTCACACTAATATTATATGTGTGTGTGTATATATATATATGCTTATATTGTATGAGTTTGGATTAGTCTTTTATTTATCCTTTTAGTTATTTAACTTATTTGCTTATGTAGAACTTAATTAAAAAAAAAAAAAAACCTCAATTATTTAAGTACAACTATAATTTTGTCAACTTTTAGCAAATAAATAATAAATTTTCAACAAAGATCTAATCCAAAACACACTTAATTTCACACTTAATTTATAAGTGGTTTAATTTAATTTAATATTTCATGTATAACATGTATAATTTATATGTACTTTTTTCTTCTTTTGTGGAATTATTAAGTTAGTAGACTATTAGAATTTTATGGAAAGGAATAAAAAAAATTAATTATCGCACTTAACGTGAACGCAACACGCATAATTTGCAATAGCCCATCAACACGAATTACTAAAGGTGAAATTTACCAATTTATCCATTTTAGAACCCATTATTAGTACATCCAAAAGTCTAGAATCACGGAATTTACACATAGAATTTCAGAATTTTTCTCAACTTTTGTAAGTGAAATGAATTGTGTGAGGAGTTCTACCACAATTTTTGCAATTCTAATATGGTAAATTATTAGTGGTTGTCTATCACTTTCACATGAGTATATCATTTTTTTTCGACCACTCATAGCCAACCACATTAACATAAGGATAGTAGCAAAAGTTGTGACACAAAATTTACACAAATTTCATAGCCTTTCCCAACTTTTGTAAGTGAAATGAGTCGTTTGTGGAGTTTTACCACAACTTTTATTGCAATTCTAATGTGGTAAACTGTGAGTGGTTATTTATCACATTTATATAAATTTATATATTTTTCCCTAATCGCTCATAACCAACCACATAAGGATTTTAGCAAAAGTTGTGATACAAAATTTGTCTCCACGGATTTTCTCAAGGAGTAATGCCACGTATACAAAAAATATGACACAATCTTTTCACACTAGTTGAGTTAGTAAGCTTTTGCTAATTTTTATCTAAACCCATTACTAACATTGCTTTTTTATTTATCATTAACAATCTCCATATGGTGTCAAATTTTTTGGGAGTAAAATATTATTTTGGTTCCTAAACTTTATTAAGAGTTTGTTTTCAATAATTTTAAGAATGATAAAAAAAAAAAAAAAAACTTTTAATAAAGTGATAGAAAGTAAAACATTTTAATAGTTTTGGTATGAAAAATAAAAGTTTTAAAGGTTTAGGCATTAAAAAAAAATTTTGTTAAAATTTAGGGACTAGCCCCCCTCTCTTTTAAATTCGTCTCTCACACCCTCACTCACCACCACTAGCCACCAGCAACCACAGCCAACTTTCTCTGCCACCAGCCACCGTCATAGAAACAAGCCACTGTTTTGCCGCTACCAGTCAACATCGCGCCACCAACCACCGTCACCTCTAACTCTGCTAACATCAAGGTCCTCTCTCTCTGTTTGTTAAACAATGCCATTTTTTCCCTTTTATTTATTAATGTTTTGTAGTTTCTCAGTTTTGCTTAGAATAAAAGGGTGATGAGAATCAGGTGTGTTTTGAAAATTTCAGCCCTTGCCACATTTTTCTTTGTTTTATGGTTCTAATTCCATTTTTAAGTGAAATAGAAAAAACATGTCAATAATAAATGGCTGTGGTGTGGTATTTGGTAGCAATGGGACATGAGTTTTTTTTTTTTGCTGAAATCATTTAATTAAAATTAAGTCAGCAAAATTATTGCTCACATTAATACTATGCAATTGTTAATATTGTGTTTTCTGATATCTATAACTTACTTGAGTCTTTAATACCAGGTTACTAATGTGTTCTTATGTCCTTGCTTGGTGTTGGTAATTAGTCCTTGGTTTAACCACATTTAAAAATATAACCTTGATTCATTGTGTTACACTCTTCCACTTAGAGTTATGAAAATTGGTATTAGCTAACAGGTCCTGTTAACCCAACACGACCTATTTATTAAACGAATTATGTGAGTTGTGTTGTGGCAACCCAATTATGTTGTTATTAAGTGGTGTAAAAAAACATGAGAAGAAAGCAAGCTTTTGACTTTTTGAAATTTTCTAAACAAAAAGTAACCAAAGGAAAAGGAATATTTTTGTTTTGCTTTCTTGGCGACCAAATAGAAGCAATAATCTAATAAAAAGGAGTAAAAATCCTCTACAAGATTTGATTTTGAAAGTAATCTAAAAGAAAATTTATTCTAAATATAATTATAATTAAAAAATTCAGGTTCAACTATGAGGTTTTCGTATGAAGCACTTAAATTCCTTTCCTTTGTATTAGAATCAAGCATAGGAAATAAATATTATGATTACGATGATAGGAAAAGTTATATTAAAGTTTAAATCCTCAAAACTAATTTATTATTCTTATTAATTTGGTTTCAATGTTAATAATATTATTGTTTTATGTTGTTGTATTGGTTTTGAAGTGAGAGTTTTTGAAGTGAGATGGCTTTGAGAGGTGCATGGCAACTTCAAAAGCTGGTTCTGAGCTTTTCTGATTTGGGAGGAAGTAGTAGGGGCATCAGGTATGCTTTATATATTAATATATATATTATTTGTTGTAGATTTATATCTTAAGATAAAATTGATTGAAGTGAGAATGCCTTGGCTTTTGCATGGATGTTGTAATTTGCTCTATTATAATAGATTCTTTGAAATTTTGTTTGTGGATTAATATATTGCCAATTCTGATGATTTATTGAACAAGATGAAGCACCTTAAGTTGAAATGGATGATTGTAAATGGCCACAAACATTTAGGCTAAAAACCAAATTAATTTGTGTGGGAATTCTTCTTGGTTTGATCTGAATTGTAGATTTTTTTTTTTTTTTTTGGTGTGTTATCAAAATTTGTTAGTTGTTAAAAACAGATTATTTTTTGGTGACAGTGATGTGTACTAATCAAACATATTTATGAGTTATGCCAGACTGTAGAACTGTTCTTCTTTGGTAGGGTAGATGATTAGAAAAATTGCTCTATATTTTGTTCTCTCTCTCTCTCTCTCTCTCTTGTGTCTTGGAAAGATAATTACTTTAAAACGTATGTAATGTCAGCGTGTTCTATTTTTGCAAAGGACAATGATCTAAGGTAGTTCGCAAGTTGGCGAAGGGAATGTGACTCCAGGTCTTTCTGGTATACTTTCTAGCAGGTTGAATTTGCATTTCTCAGGGTGCTGGGTTGAGTGTTATATGTTCCAGCAGATTAAATTTGCATTTCTCAGGGTACTGAGCTGGGTATTATATGTTGCCAATAGCAAATTCTTGGATAGTCCCAATTCATGCTATTTCAGAATCCATTGGGCTACAGGCAGGGTTGTTCACAGTTGCTTTTTTTTCTTCCCCCTAGAGTCATGAGGGCTTCAGAGGTATTAACTTCCTGATGAGGGTTTTTAGGTAGAATATGAAGTTGCTTTAGTTTCTAGTATACTATTTCCATGGAGTTAAGTTGAGAGGACTGAAAAAAGGGAGAGTAGTAAGTTAACTTTCTTCCACAGAGTTAGAAATCCCAGCCATTTTCCTTGCTTCCACTATAGTTAATTACTTAATTTTTTAGTATCATGGTGGTGAGAATTCATTGAAACTACATGTACTGTGGTAGAGAAAGAAACTATCCAGAATTTGGTGTAAAAAATGGTGTCCACTCTTTGTTAGTTCCATCAATCTTGACAAAGGTGCTATATAGAGTGCCCCTACTATATACCATCCGTCTCTTTCCAGACAGGAGATCGATAATTTAGTGCATAATGTGATTTGATTTGATTTTCTTTCTTTGGGGTCTGTTTTAGTGGGCTGGTCTTTTTAACCAAGTTTTATAGACAATTGATGGAAGCACAATTACTATGTTGTATACTTGCTTTCTACTCTGTCCATTCTTTGTAGTAGGCTTATCTATTTTTGCTGGCTACTTTTTGGTCAATGCTGCTACAATCACCACTGAGAATAATAGTAATATGTAGGTTCTGAGATGAGTAATTGGTTGAGATCCCTGAAGATAAAACCGGACATTTAGCAAGGCTCATTTTGTCAGAATAAAGTGGATGCTAAAAAATTCATTAACAAAACAAAAGCAGATGCTCCCTCCTTTTACTTATTTAATGATTAACAAGTAAGCAATCAATATGGCAGGGCATTTATGGAGTCACATCTGCCAGCATTAGGAGAGAAAAATCCTCAGCTAGATGTTGTTACTCAGCTGATTCGTGGTCAGCATCCACATTTGAAAGGACTTTACCGTAAGTATCTCTCTCTCTCTCTCTCTCTCTCTCTCTCTCTCTTTTCCTCTCTTATGTGAAGTTTAAATAAGGATTTCTTTTACCAAATGCACAGGGAACAAAAACGAAAGGGTGATATGTGTGAAGAATATGGATCCAAAAGACGTACTTCTACATGCAACCAGGCTAAGGAATTCTTTGGGAAGAAAGGTTGTGAAACTGAAGACAAGACATGTTGCCAAACACCCTAGCGTTCAGGGTACATGGACAACAGAATTGAAATTTTGAGGTACAAGAAACAGCTCCATGAGGAGCCTCCTTTGGTTTATTATTATTGTTCTGTTTACCCATAATTACAGGCCTAGTGGAACCTTCACTTATAGGAGCTTAAGGATTGTGATCAGTTGTGCAATCTGGCTGATGCTTTATATAATGCAACAGGATTCTTAGCAATATTCACAAGTCACACATTTCAAAAACGTTTATGGCATTTACCCCAATTTTGTTTTACATAGAATTATGACAGGAATATGGGTATTCATGTTCCTTGTAATCCTATATACTTTGTTAAAATGGAAGGGTTAATCTGAGAAAACTATGGTTTTTGCTTCCTACTAGTAGGTCAACCTTGTACTCAAGCTCATGTGTCTTTTTGCAGCCAATGCTTTTAGCGCTGTTGAGTGGACTTGTCGGTATATTGCTATGCAAGAAGTGTTTGACCAAATCTAATATCTAATGAGCTACAGTAATTCCACTTGGATCCGATTGAAACAGAAACTAACCAAAACAAACAAGAAAATCAACACCCCAAATGAACAAAAAATATACAACCCATTGTGTACAAATGAAAGATTTGATCTTGTTAGCTACGGTAAAGGAGAACAGATTAAAACTTGAATGTGTGTGACAAAAGGAATAGATCTAAACAAATGTTGAATTAATGTAACTACAGTCACAAGATCTTTTAATTGGGTATAGATCTAGAACAACATTAAATTAGATAAGATATTGTAGTTGCTAATGGCGTAGTTGCAGTTGCAAGATCTTTTAATTGGGAATGGATCTAGAACAACATTAAATTAGATATTGTAGTTGCTAATAGTGTAGTTACATTTGCAAGATCTTTTAATTGGGTATAGATCTAAAACAGCATTTAATTAGATACTGTGGTTGCAAATAGAAAGAAAGCATTAGATATCCAACAAATCAAAGATTCTCTCTTCTCCTCTCTCACACTGCTTTAAGATTTTAGCCATTTCTGACTTTAACATTGTATGTGACCAGGTGCATATGGATTAGATGACCAATTGCATATTCTTTGACATTGTATGTGGAATTTGGTTAGGCAGCTCCATTATAAACTATATTTGCTGAAAAACCTAATGCTAATCACCAATTCATGTGTCATTTTTCCATGCACTAAATGTTAGTAGAAGGCAATATAGATACGAGTTCATGTTGCAGTGCTTTTGAATGAGGCTATAAGTTTTGTCAAGAGCGTCCACATTCAGTTATTGGTTCTGTAGCTGAAACTTATACAAAGGATCTGATAAATTGCAGCTAATTTTTATCAGTATACCTCATCACTATAAGTGATTAAGCTTTGTAAGAATTGTATATAATTACTGAAATGAATTACATTTTTCATGCACCGCACTATTGAATTGGAGTTTGTTCAAATTGATTCTTCAGAAAGCCTAAAAATTTGTTTTTAACCTGGGATTGAATAGTGTTTGCTATTTCTTTAATATTGTTCACATTTCTCTCTCATTTTAATCTCTATTGATCATCTTTACCATGACTGTTGTTTTCCAAATGAATACTCAAGCTTACAGGCATTTGAGTGGATATTATTTGTTTGTTCTTGCATTGACTGGATGAAAAGAAAAAAAGGGGGGGTTTGTTGGAGAGAGAGAGAGAGAGCAACAAAAGTCTGCCCAGTGTAATTGTCGAGCAACTAAAGTCTGCCCAGTGTCATTGTCGCCTTCTAAATTCTAATTTTAGGTGAAATGTATCAATCTCTCTTGAATTTTTAAGGCCATTGGACATACATCCTTTGAATTGACTAAGTGTGCGTTGGGAACACACGTTTTCCGTGCGTTCCTGCGTTTTGCTAAAAAATAGTGGGTCTTATGCACTATTCACGAGACTAGCAAGTACTTTTTTCAACAAAAAAAAACTTTAAAATTGGGTCTCACGATACTATTCACACATTTAAACATTATTTTACTATAGTATTTTCAGTTTTCAGTTTTAGTAATAAGCGGTATCCAAACAGACCCTAACATATAGAGGTTCAAGGGATTAAGCAAAGACTTTGACTAATTGCCTCCAATGCCTACCACCTCAACAACCCTAAGCATTTCATGGTAATCTCATACTTAGAACAATGCTACATTTCATGGTAATCTCATGCTTAGACTTAGGGTCCGTTTGGATAGAACTTATTTTGTTGAAATTGAAAATTGAAAACACTATAGCAAAATAATTTTTAAATATGTGAATAGTATCTCAAGACCCATTTTTAATGAAAAAATTACTGAAAAGTGAAGTTTGCGGGTCCGTGAATAGTGCACAAGTGCATTGTTCACGGAAGACTTGGTCAACAACTGCGGTTGGGAAAAAAAAAAAAAAGGCTGAAAACGTGCGGCTTGAAAATGCAGACGTGATAAGTTGTATCCAAACCAGAGGCTTTATTGTGCTTTGAAATCAAACAAGAGAACTTAATATTTCATAGTCTGTGCAAGTGCCTATACCTCATCTTGCAATTAAAAAGGAAGAAAAAACTAGCAAAAGGTAGAAAATTCCCAACATAGTGGAGGAGGGGATTGAAAATTGTCTAAAATAGCATGCAAAAATGAAAATTTGTGCTAGCAATACTTGCAAGGTAAAAAAATGAAGAGATCCTAAACCATCAGAAGTGGTATGAAAATGTTATAAACGTAGCACTTCTCATAAACTATTTCTTCTTTTTTGAATATCTACGCAATTATAGAGAACAGAGAATTTTATGTGCCAATACACTGCTAGGCTGCTAGCTATCAATCTTGAAAAATAATGCATTTCTAATCTTGAATACTAGCTATTTTATAAATCAAAATATGTTGACAAAGGCTTTTTTTTTAATATTTTTTTTTCGGACTCTACAATGCTATCTGTATTGCCAAGAGCTTTTTACTCAATTGGTTGGTACATTTTGATGTTTCTAACTGAGACATCTAGAATTCAAATTCTCCTCTCACATTGTAACTATTGAATTATAAAAAAAAGGGTGCTATTTGATTAATACTATATAAATAATGTTAATATTTTTAAGTATAATTAAATTCATTATAGTTATGTGTTTGAATTCAATTAAGAAACTTAATGTATTACACTTAAGCTCTACCACACATTCTATTAACTATGATTTTAGATTCAAATTCTTTATTATCAAAAAATTAATGGGAATAGGTAATCCATTTTCTTCTCCAAAAAAAGAAAAAGAAAAAGAAAAAGCCCTCCATAACACTCAAACATGTCTTCACTAATATATATACACGCACCTGCCTGCCAGTGCCAAGACCAAACTGAAAATTGAAAAATTCATGTCTGTTTGGGAACAACTTATTTAGTTGAAACTGAATTTTTTTTTTTCTGAAAGTACGGTAGATAAATAAAAAAAGTTAGTTAAAATAGGACAGTGAGACTACACATTCTATTAACTATGATTTTAGATTCGAATTCTTTATTATCAACAAATTAATGGGAATAGGTAATCCATTTTCTTCTCCCTTAGAAAAAAAAGAAAAAAAAAGAAAAACCTCCATAACACTCAAACATACCTTCACTAATATATATACACACATCTGCCTGCTAGTGCCAAGACCAAACTGAAAATTGAAAAATTCATGTCTGTTTGGGAACAACTTATTTAGTTGAGACTGAAAACTTTTTTCTGAAAGTACGGTAGATAAATAAAAAAAGTTAGTTAAAATAGGATAGTGAGACCTATACATAGTACCAAAAAGTGTAATAGGATCTATGAATAGTAGCAAAATAAGGTAAATAGTTAAAAAAACTGCATTTTTTAGCCAATATTCAAACGCAATCTTAACAAAAACTAGTCACCCACGTGTTGGAAAACCAACCAAAACCAATAATCACAATCGGTTAGTCCAGTTTACCATATTTTTTTTTTTCACAGCCCTAATAATATTTGCAAAGCTTGATCAAACTTTTGCAACTTCTATTATTATTTTTTTATTATAAAAAAATCTTTAAAAGATTCTATCAAAATAATTTTTTGACAAAAATACAAAACTAACCCTCTAACTTTCAGCGTTTTTCATTTCATTCCTCTAACTTTTATTTTTGTCATTTCAATCTTCTAACTTTCAATGACAAGATCGCCAATTGGGAGGCTTTTTCGCCACCCATCTTTGGTTTTCTCCGGTGTTAAAATGCTTTGGGACTCATCACAATCATCGGTGAAGTTCAGTAATACTCATGAAAAAGAAGAAGAATAAGAGAGACAAGGGTCACCTTCATCTCGGTCTCTCTCTCATACTCGGTCTATCTCGGAAAACCGATTCACTCTCTCTCTCTCTCTCTCTCTCTCCCTCTCTCTCTCTCTCAATTGACTCAGCTCTTAAATGGACTCTCTCTCTCTCTCTCTCTCTCTCTCTCTCTCTCTCTCTCTCTCTCTCTCTCTCTCTCTCTCTCTCTCTCTCAATGTTTCTTTGTTTTGATTTACGTTAGGGATTTGGGTCTCAATGTTCTTTGTTTTGATTTTAGGAGAAGGGGGTTTTCAAAAAAAAAAAAGATTTCAGGGGACCCCTTAAATGGTTTTTTTATTTTTTTTATTTAATTTTTTACAGATTTTTGTCTTTTTTTTCTTTCTTTTAATTCCAAAATTATAAAAAAAAAAAGAAGGTAAAACGGGGTCGTTTTAGTGAGTTTAACGGCAGCCCCTAACTGAGTTCTAACGGAATCCTGCATTGACAAAAATTTAAAGTTAGAGGAATGAAATAACAAAACTGAAAGTTAGAAGATTGAAATGAAAAACGTTGAAAGTTAGAAGGTTGGTTTTGCATTTTTGCCTAATTTTTTTAACCAGAGATCATGAGTTACTAAATAATAAAACTATATGGTGTTAAAATATTAATAATTACCAATTGACATTTTATGATGCCAATTAACGTGAAATATATATATATATATATATATTTTTTTTTTTGAGGAACAAAAAGGACGGCTTAGGTGTATTATCATAGCCAACCGCACCCCACAGATACATCGTCTGTGGGTATCACCAGCACATAATGGTGCCCAGACTTGGACTCCTCCTACGAGCATCGTTAACGTGAAATATATATGATTGTTTTGGTGTGTGCTCTTAACCCACAAAATAGGCAATTTATATGATATTTTATGCCAAATGAATAGATAATATATACATCACTATTAGAAGGGCAGAACTTTATATATTTTTTTTAATAACTTAATCCTCTTTTTATTTATTTTTTATTTTTTATTTGATAGTTAGGAAGAGAGGTTTTGAATCATGAACAGCTTTGTCGAAAATATTAAAATATCAGTTAAGTTACAGAAGTTCTACACACAGAGGATTTAAACACATTATAATACTCATTAGCACAAAGGCATATGCTTAATCCTTCTGTAATAAATCCAGACATAATCACCACATTATTCCAAATATTATACCCGAAAACAGTACTTAACAATTACACATTCTCAAATCCTGGACTGATATCACCTTTGCCTTCAAATTGCTAATATTATTTCTCTTTTCAAAGGAGAGAAAATATTGTCTTACATATGATGATCTACTACTATTAGGCTTCTAAATAAATTAAATATATAGTTTCAGGCTCTCAGCAACAGCACACATCAAAGATCCAGCAGCAGCACAGGGCAGCACAACTGAAAAAAAAAAGTAAACAAATAAATTACAAAAAAGGGTAACAAAATAAAGACATTTACTTAGAGAGAAATAACGACCACAAACTATTTTACAACATTTTTACAAATTGTTAATGTGGCCAATTTTTATTGGTTCTCATCCGGGCCGATTACTAACATTACTTTTACACTTATCAATAACCACTCATCACATTAGCATTTAGTAAAAAATATTGTAAAGTAGTTTGTAACTCTGGCATTTTCCAAGAAATAAAAAAACAGATGGGAAAGATGATAAGTAAACACATACCATCCTTTCCAAAACCCATCATCACCCCTACTTGTAGTTTCTATTGGAGCAGTGTGTTGGGGATAGCCAGAGTCAACCTTGGTGGGATAACCAATTGGTGGTGGTGGTGCTACATAAGGGCCTTGAGGCTGTGCTGGATATGCAGTCACTGGTGAGGGATATGCCACTGCAAATTAAAGATATGAACCAAATCAAACAACCTTACTTCTAAAAATTCGTTGACTTAATAAGTTATTCCAATAAATTTTCTTGGTTGTGGTACTCCAAGTGATGATGAATGAAATATCGAAACAATTGATAAAAATATATTTGTAAAGGTTAAGATCAAATTACACATAGTTTAAACTTTTCACTATCACACAACTTAATAACTTTTTTTGAGAATCAATTTAATAATTTTTTAGTTGATCAATCTTTCTAAACATTTCATTAATTGATTATAGCTAGGTTGACTTTATTCTTAAAAAGTACACCAATTATGTTGTTTATTATTTGAACTATAAGCTCTCTTTTTTTTAATATTTAAAAAAAAAAAAAAAAAAAAACTAAACGTTTGATACACAAGATAGTAAATTATCTTTTATCATTATATATATAAAAAAGTTCCGAAAGAGAATTTTTCAAAAGATATAGTGAAAAAAATCCCAAGTTTCCAAGTAGGAAAAAGAAGAAGATAACATAAAAGTAGAGCAATAATACTTTGGAAATTAAAATATACAACACAGGCACTTATAAATTAACAAAATATTCAGATTCTTACCGGGAGCTTGTTGTTGGTCGTAGTGACTCATGACTTCCAAAAAGATAAGTTCTTGGAAATTAAAAGATGTAAATTTTAAGGGATGAGAGAGAGGGAGAGAGAAAAGTAGATATGAAATGAAGCTTAAAGGGGAAGACGTATGAAAAAGGGTATTTACAATTGTCAATTTGTCATTGCTCCAATAAGAAGTCATGAAAGGGAGGAGAATTTAAGGCCACGCGATCGGCAAACAACGTGTACGATTGGTATTTGGAGAATTCCACAAAGCTAAGGAAATTGGTATTTGGAGAATTCCACAAAGCTAAGGAAAAACAAAAATAGGATAAGTTTTCTTAATTGTTTTGTTTGGGATGTGAAAATTATTTTCGGTGGGGGGTTTAGAAATTTATGTTTAAGGTGATCATTAAGAAATTTAAATTATACAAAATCTAATAAAAAGATAATTTTATATATTATTGACAACAATAACAAAAACAAAAAAACATATACAAGTACTTAAAGTCTTACAATTTCTTTCTATGAGTTTTCTTATTTTGAAATCGTTGTATGATAGTTTTATTATCAATAATGCAAACTACCTTTATTTCAAAATTTTAGTTCAATAAAATTTTTCTTTGACCTTTATTTTTTTTTTTTTGGTAAGGGTCTAATATATTGTTAAGGGAACCAAAATTTGGCTACAAACTTAGTTGTAACTTAAAGCTTCAACTTTCACTAAAATAATTAACATGATTACATATTTTAAAAATCTAACTGTTGAATTGCATGTTTTTTATGTTCTTAAAACATATATCAAAATTTATGCCAATTGTGGATGCTATTTACTACTCGATTCATAAACTTATTTTTTATGTATAATTTTGGACTACAAAAATTTAAAATTTAAACACTTGATTGATAACATAGCTATTAATCTTTGACTTTCTTCAAATTTTGCAAATATGAAGGACATAAGAAGAAAATGTAATTTAAAATAGATTTGTTAAAATTCACATTCAATAATAATTAAAAAAAAACTTTGAGTGGAGTTGTAGGCTTATAGTTTTAGTTTACAACTAAGTTTGGTGCCAAATTTTGTCTAAAATGTAATTATGTTGGGTCTAAAAAAATTTAGGGTGGTTACAAATTTTTTTTCTAGGTCAGGTAGTCCTGCCTTCAACGTGGAACCGGCCCCAGTTATTTTCGGATCAAGAAGAAGAGAACAGAGGAATGGAGAGATGTTCGTTAAAAGTTGAAATATTCTAGAAGTTTTGAAAATAAGTTTTAATGGGTTGGTTGACCAACTGCATAAATCATGACATTGTATGTGAAATTTGGTTAGGCAGCCCCATTATATATTAACTATTTTTGCTGAAAAACTTAACGCTACTCACCAAATGGTAGACTAGTAGTTGAAGTTGAAGGTTCTATGCGCATGAGTTCATGTTCCAGAGGACCAGAGCTTTGTAAGACTTGTAGTATTATATAAATATAATTATTTAAAATGAATTACGTTTTTCTGACACAAGTATGCATTGCCCTATTGAATTGGAGTTTGTTCAAATTGATTCTTAAGAATTTGACATGGAGTTGCTATATCTTTTATATATAATGTTCGCATTTCTCTCTCATATTTTTAATCCCTGCTGGTTGTGCTTGCATTTTAATTAGTGGCTGAATGAAATGAGGTTTAAGGAGTGTTAATTTGTCAGTTAGAGAGCAATCAAGTCTGCCTGGTGTCATATTGTTGTCTTCTAAATTCTAATTTTAGGTGAAATGTATCATTCCCTCTTGAATTTTTAGGCAATTGAACATAAGAGTTTGTTTGGGAACAACTTATTTAATTGAAACTGAAATTTTTATTATTGAAAGTACTATAGATAAAACTAAATGGTAGCTAAAATAGTACAGTGGAACTCATGAATAGTACCAAAAATAAGCTGAATAGTAGCAAAAATAAGCTAAATAGTAAAAAAATATAGCTTTTTAAGCCAATGCCAAATGCAACCTAAATCCTTTGAATTGAACTATAAGGAGGTTTAAGGAATTAAGCGAAAAGAATTTGACTAAGGCTGTATTTGTTTTGGGTGAAAATCACTTCCGGAAATGCTTTTCCGTAAATGCGGGTGTTTGATTGCACATGGAAAATAAATTTTCCGGAAATGCTTTTCAGTTGACCGTGTGTTGGGGTGTAAAATGATTTCCGTTTTTATTTTACCTTCAAATATCATTTTTCAGAAAACAGAGAGAGAGCTGAGTGAGAGGGAGATTGCGCCCTCATGCAGAGGGAGAAAGAGAGAAAGGAAGAAGAGACCGAACCCAGAAACCAACTCCGACGAACCCAGAAACCGACTCTGACGAACCCAGAAAACCCAAGATCGAGCTCGTTCGTCTAGCAATGCCCAAACCCATTCATCAAACCCAGAAAACCCATTCGATCGCACCATCTCAGACCCTTATCGCGCCGATCGCACCACCGGCGAGATCATCGCACCCCAGCACTGATCCACCCAAAACTGATCGTTATCGTCGCACCCCAAAACCGATCGTCCTTGGCCTAGATTTGTCGTCCCCGATCGCGATCTCGCCTTCGTGCCGATCGCGATCGCAGCACCGCGCCGCGCGATCTCGCCTTCGCCTTCGCCGCGCGATCTTGCCTATCGTCAAACCCAGTCGCCTCTCTCTCTTCCTTCTTCTCTCAATTTGATCGGATTATGAATTTTTTTTCTCTGGGTTTTATTTGTGTTTCTGGATTGAGGAATGAAATTATATATTTGTTTGGCAGTTGAGAAAATGTGAGAAAATGTGAGCAACAAGTAGAAAATGTGTTTTCTATGGTATTTTCAAGAACACAACCAAACACCAGAAAATATTTTTCACAACATTTTCTGAAATGCAACCAAACACTTAAAAATATTTTCCTTTCCTGAAAATAGCATTTCCGGAAAATAAGTATTTTCTGGAAAATATTTTACATGAAACAAACTAAGCCTAAATGCCTTCAATAGTCAATACCTGTCCCTCAACAACCCCAAGCATTTCATGGTAATCTCATGCTTAGAACAATGCTACATTTCGTGATAATCTCATGCTTAGGCTTACTGTGCTTTGAAATCAAACGAGAGATCTTATATTGCATGGTTAATTTGTGCAACTGTGAAAGTGCCTCTATCCTCAAATAGCACTTACAAAAAAGGCAGGAAAAATAAGCAAAAGGTGGAGGAGTAAGTTAGTAACATAGTATAGAAGAAGAAGCACTACGATTGAAACTTTGTTCAAGCAAAACTTGCAAGGTAAAATGCGTATAAGGTAAGGAAAGATGAAGAAATCCCAAACCGGCCTGTGGAAGTGGTGTGAAATGAGGAAAATTGAGAAAGACTATATTTACAGTACTTTTATAATAAATTCTAACTGACCATTTGGATTGCGTTGAAATGAAATTTCAGTGCGTTTGCGTCTTTGTCAGTGGATCCCGTGCACTGTTCATGGGACCCACAAGTTGTCTAATTCAGCAAAATTTTCATTAAAACTGTGTTTCACGACACTATTCACACATTTAAAAATTATTTTGTCACAGTGTTTTCAATTTTCAGCTTTCAGCAATAAGTAGTCTCCAAACAAATCTTAAGTGGCAAATTGTTACTGCCTGTTACTGGTGAGCAAAAAAGTAATTTCGGTGATAAGTTCAAATTAGAATTAATAATAATTTACAACTTAAAATTTCTTATGAAAGTATTATAAAAATGTTATGAACGTGATATTTTTCTGAAAAATTTGGTGTACAGTTGAAATATGATTTCAATTTCAAGCAGTAGGAAAAGTGGGCTCAGGGAAAGATAATGACGTCTTCCAAATGCATGTTGTAGGAAAAGTGGGCTCAGGGGAAGAGAATGCGGTGGCAAAGCTTTTTCGAATGAGTTGTACGTGATATTATAAAGTCTAAAATGGATAAAATTCATGAGGACAGAAAATCAAACCCATTATAAATATTCTTTTATCTAAACCTTATTTTTTGTTATCCTCATATCTAGGCAATTACAAAGAACGGAGAATTTTATGTCAATCTTGAAAAATAATGCATATCTGAGATTGAATACTAGCTATTTTATAAATTGACATGTTATAGAAATGTGTTTTTTTCCCCCTAGAACACAAGTGCCTTTTGTTTTGCAACTCATAGACTTCAATTAATACGTTACAATTAATTGTTGTGGTACATGGTATAATTTCTTGTTTTTTTGAGATATTTATTTATTTTTATATTTTAAAATTATACACAAAATATGATTTAATGGATAAAATTTAAAATAAAATCTAATTAACTAAATAATTAACATGCGTGTTATAAAAAACTTATAATCCAACTATCATATTTTCAAAATATTAACCAAATATAAAAAGTTATTGTGAGAGTGATTTGTAATATTCACACGTGATAAACTAGGAACGAGTAAGTCCTCTCCTTTTTTTTTTTTAATATATATATATATATATACACACACACACACACACTAAGGGGCTGTTTGGCTTCATTTTTTTTGTCACTCAATTTCTATCACTCATCACTCATCACTCTAAAATACCATGTTTGTTTGGCACCATCACTCACTTCCTATCACTCAATATTTTTCACACTATTTGTAGGCCCCATACCTGTCACCGGTGCAGCTTTTTCATTTTTTTTTTTCAGTACCAGAATAGATCAAACCAGTGGAAAAAAAAAAAAAAAAGAACCGAACAGCCAAAAAAAAAAAAAACCAAACAACCAACCCAAGAAAAAAAAAAATCGAACAGCCAACTCAGGAAAAGAAAAGAAAAAAGTCAAAAGGTGGTCAAAAGTTGCGGCTGTGGGTCCCTTATGTATGTTTAATTACAATATTGCCATTGAGTTATGAGTTATGGAAACTGAAAACAGTCAAAATGTGTTTTTAGTTTCTATAACTCATAACTTAAAAATCAGAGAATTGAGTGATGGAAACAAAGTTATCGTTAGCCAAATAACCTTTTTGCTATTGGTCCCACCATTTTTAAGTTATGAGTTATGGAAACTGGGAATTGAGTTATGGAATTTGTCAATCCAAACAACCCCTAAGGTTGTGCTCACAATTTTCAACGTCAAATTATTCCCCGTAAGTGCTGAATCAGCTTTTATATTTGCTCTTTGTTACTTATTTTTTTCTCTAAATCTCATTTATCTCTAGTATTATATAATATAATATTATTTGCTTATACAATATCTATTGATTCTATTCGAGTAGTAGTATTTACTATTTATTTACATTATTAATTATGGAAATAATTTTTTCTATTAAGTGTGTACAGGCATCAAGTATAGGCCCAATCCATTAACCTCAACATGTTTAATAATTTAGGGCCCAGTGCCACGTCAGGGCCCATATCAGTTTGGGGGACCAATACTAGGTTGGGGCCTATATCAGATGGGAACGGTAATGCCTTGAGGGAAATCGCTTGCCAAGCAACATTTGGCAACAAGTACACATTTCAAGAGAGTCACATCAGTCACAAGAAGTGGCTCCCATCTAGTTAGGAATATATCCCATAAAGATCCACCAACATGAAAATCCACCCTCTCATCATGACAACCACAATCCCACTAAGGGAAGTCTATAAATTGAGGCAGATAGTTAGGGGGGGAGGGTTAGCAATTTTTGGGGGAGAGATAAACAAGAGAAAAGAGAGGAAGCACCAAGGAGTAAGCTCAGAACTACTAAGCTTAAGCCTTCTTGGGAAGCACACACATAGAATAACAGAATACAAATTGGGCCTAAAGCACCTTCTCTTGGGTCATTGGGTTGGCTTTAAGAGGTTTTCCCATTGTAGGAAATTCCACACCCATCTTAAACAAGTAAATGGGAGCTTGACTCAAAAATTCTTCTGGTACTTTGGGTTAGGCGCCACAAAGTGGATTATTTCAAGTTAAATCATTGAGAAATTTTTATATGATTGTAATTTGTTGAATCATTGTATTTATCTCCAAAAAGCATATGAAAAATATTTCCGTAATTTTGTGGTGAAATTGTAAAATATAAATGACCCCGTGTACCGTTATTTACTCGTTTTCATATTTTCTATCAATTTTTAAAACGTATTTTTGTTAAAGATGTCAAATTATATTCATCTATATATTTGTCATATTAAATATACACATACCGTATTTTACTAATTATGACCAAATAGCTATTTTCTAAGAAATAATTATTCTCGGTTTAATGTAGCTAACAATAAATAGAGATCCATTAGATCATATATTACATTCTTAAAACTAGTTTCGCATGCTAAATGTGCCCTTAGTATTGATTCTATTCAAATGAGTGCTTATAGCTTAGTGGAGAGGACTTAGTGTGTGTGTATATGGCACAATAGTATTGAGTCTATTCAAATGAGTGCTTATAGCTTAGTGGAGAGGACTTAAGCCTTCAAGAACAATGAAAAATTGATTATAAAAAAGAAAAAAGAGTAGGGTAGTAGGGTGCAGATGTATTTTGAATTTTAACATTTAGGATGTTGCTAGTATTTTGGGTTGGTTTCCGTTAATAGGTGTCTTTAAGACACTTGTTAATCTACCGTTTTAGAAAAATTTCAATATCAGTTAGTACATTTTTTATTTTTCTATAAAAAGTTTTTAAAAATACTTCCTAAACCAAAGTTCTAAGGGCATTCATTAACTTTTACCTTTCGGGTTTCTCAATGTTTAAGTGATAAGTGTTTCTTTGATTGAAAGTTTATCTTTTAAGAATTGTTTAATCCTTTACTGCCTGATAGCAGCAACATAATCTCTTTAAAGTTTTATCACTTCTAGTTTCTAGGCATCGTATTTACTTGCCGATTTTAACTCTTGTCTGTAACTAACACAATGAAACTCTTTATTCCAAATTACCGCGTACTTTACCGCATAATTAAGAACCATGTACACATACTGTACATGTAAGTAACACGTTTTTAGTCTTTACCAACTATGATTTGGATAAATATTTTTTTTTTTGCTAAAAGGTCTATGAACGTTACCTATTAACCTATGCAACAACTCAAAAATTTGTCCTAAACGGCTATGATAGTTACTTGTTAACCTACATTTTAATCCCAAATTGGAATGAATAAAAAGTATTGACATTTTTAAAAAATTGAAAAGAGTCTGAGTGCATACATTGAAGCTAGTATTAAATAACAAGATTGTCAATGCCACCATTTGACATTTTATGATGCTGACTGCCGTGAAATACATGTATTGTGTGTTGAATGTATGACTGTTTTATTGTTGCACTAAACCCACCAAATAGGCAATTTATATGACATTTTATGCCAAGTTTGCCAAACATATGAAATATATACATCACTATTTGAAGGGTAGCATACTAGCACTAGCACCCTTATTTTTTAATAACCAAGTCCACGCATGGTTGTTTTTCCAATAAAATAAAATAAAATAAAGTCCTCACATTGTTATTTTTTTTATTTGATAATATGAAAATTAGGGGTAGGAGTTTTGAATTCAATATATCTTTGTTAAAAATACTAAAGATCTATTTGGTTGGGGTGAAACAAAAAATATAAAAAATAGAGTGGAGAAAATTGATTTTATGAATATTTTCGCTTTTGGTCCACCAAAATTCAATTTTCCCAAATAGAAGAAAATAGATGGGAGGTGAATAGTCCCCCTCTCATGTGCTGGATGTTGATCTCCTTCTTTTCTTTTTTTTTTTTCTTTTTTTTTTTTGGGGTGTGCTTTCCTAGGCATGACGGTGCTTTCTTTTGTTTTGTCTATTTTTTTTTTTTTTTCTTTCCTGGGCGTGACAGTGCCTTTTTTTTTGTTTTGCTTTTCTTCTTTTCTTCTTTCCTTTTTTGTTTTTTGGGTTTAACTAGACATAAATTTTCTTTAATATTTTTTTCTTGGCATGATTTTTTTAATAATAAATTTGGATGATTGCCTTTTTTGTTGTTGTTGTTATTGTTTGCCTTTTTTTTTTTTTTTTTTTTTAATTTTAAATTAGACATCATTTTTTAACAAAGACATGTGAGTAAATTTATACAAACTCATTTTTTCCATCCCTATACTTTTCCCCTCCCAACCAAATACAAAAGGAGGAAAGTAAAATCTTTTCTATTTTCCCAACCAAATAGACTCTAACGCTTTGTTTTAGAGATGATGTTTTCTAAAAAATGCGTCATTTCCCAAAAAATATTTTCTATAAAACTATCTTATTTTTCTATGTTTGGTGGCAATCTTAAATAAGTTGAAAAATAATCTCTTAACTTTCCTTATTTAGCTTGCTGTGAGATAGAGTTGTTTTTAAAAAATATTTAGTGAAAAATAATCTTTAAAAATAAGTTACACTTTTTATATTGATCAAATATAGTTTTTCTTTGACCTATTTTTTTTTATTCTACCAAATGTTGGAAAACATGAAAAAATATCTATTGTTACACTTTTTTATTTTTATTTTTTATTTTAAGAGAGTTTCAACTTATGACGTTCGCTTCTGATGATAACTTTTTTATTATTAGACCAAGACATCAATAAATTTTTGGTATAGGCGAAGATTGAATCTTAGATCTCTTATTCAACCATCAGAAAGTTTATCGGTTGAGCTAACAAGAACTTACTTCGTTACACTTAATTACTCAAGGTTTTATATCGAAACAAATTGACCATAAAGAAATGCCAGCTCAGCTATAAGGACTCTTGGTAAGTCCTCAAACTGTTTAATCATAAATATGCAATCCCTAAAAATTTAAGCTCATTTTAAAAACACATTAACGCAAAAACACGCGCTTTATCCTCCCATAATAAATATAGACATAATCACCATATTATTCCAAATAATTACACCCGAAAATGGTAACAATTACATATTCTCAAATCCTGTACTGGTATCAGCTTTGCCTTCAAATTGCTACAATTATTTTTCTGTTCTAAGGAGATAAAATATTGAATATATAGTCTCAGAAACAGCACGATTCACAGATCCAGCAACAGCACAGGGTAGCAATACTGCAAACAAAAAGTAAACAAATAAATAACAAAAAAAGATAACAAAATAAGACATTTAATTAGAGAGAACTCTCACCAAAAAAGAAAAGATGAAGAAGAAGAAGAAAGGAAAAAAAGAAAAAAGAAAAAGAAAAAGAAAAAGAAAAAAAGACAGATGGGAAAGATAAGTAATTAAACACATACCATCCTTTCCAAAATCCATCACCCCTTGTTGTAGTTTCTATTGGAGCAGTGTATTGGGGATAGCCAGAGTCGACCTTGGTGGGATAACCAATTGGTGGTGGTGGTGCAACATAAGTACGCTGGGCTGGATATGCTGTCACTGGTGGGGGATATGCCACTGCATGCAAAAATTAAAGTATGAACCAAATCAAACAGGTACGTCTAAATTTCCTTGACATATTAATAAGTGATTCCAATAAATTTTTTTAGTGGTAGTACTCCAATTTATGATGAATGAAATATCAAAAGGATCAATAAATATATTTAGAGAGGATAAGATCAATTGTTTTAACTTTTCCTTATTACACAATCTTATAACTTTTTAGTGGATCAAATTTTTGAAAATTTTATTACCTAATTATAGCTAGGAAAGGATGGCTTTATTCTTAAAATTCACACCTATTAAGATGTTATTTACTACTTGAACTATAAACCCTTATCTATATATATATATATATATATATATATATTATATTTGGATAAATTCCAATAAACTATTCCAAGATTTGGGCTAATGTCAAGTAGGTCCAAGAAATTTCAAAACTAGCCAACTTGTCTCTAAACCCAACTTAGTCCCTAAACTCTGTCATTTGGAAAAAGTATTTTGTATAAAATGATATCATGTCATCCGTATCAAAACCTAATAAATGAAAAACATGTATGTAAAAATAACTACTCACTAATACATGTCTTTCATTTGTTAATATGGTAGTTATTTTTTGTTGACATATCTCGCACTTATTAGATTTTGATATGGTATAATTTTAATACCTAATAACCTCACAGTCATTTGAGCCCTCTCTTTCCTCTCCTCTCTATTCTTTCATCCCAATTATTCAAATACATATTCAAGATAACCAAAACAAAAAATTCTTCTCTTGTACAAAACCAAATAGGCCCATCAATGCCCAAACCAAATGAAACCAATGCAGAATTCCTAAAACGAAAAAAAGAAGAGAAATATGAGTTGTATTTCTCAGATTGCAAACTATACACTAACAAAAATACCTTATTAGGCCAATTTTGAGATAAACCCCAAATCATAAAATACCCCCAGATTTGCAAATGACACCCATAACCCCACCTTTCAAACCCAAATAAAAAATTACCAAATACTTCCTGAATCTACCAAGATCCGAACCAACAAAGAACCAAACCAAAAGAAAAATAAATAAATAAAAGAAAAAAGAACAGGGATAAAAGAGAAAGCCACTAGTGGTGGTGGCAGAGCCCATGGTCCTCCGCCAAACATACCCTAAATGTTTGGTACACAAACACAAACCAAACCCAAACCCAGAAACAAAAATACAATCCTTCTCTTCCATGGCTAAGGAACAACAAAACCTTGAGAGAGGGAGTCTTCAGCCACTGTGGGTGAGAAAGAAAGAGAAGACAGAACCAGAGAGGTTTGAAAGGGAGAAGAGAAGAGTCTGAGAAGAGAGAGGAGATGGTCAGCCGCCGTGGGTGAGAGAAAGAGAAGAGAGAGGTCTGAAAGAGAGAAGAGAAGGGTATGAGAAGAGTGAAGAGAAATGAGAAGGTGAGAAAAATAATAGTTAAATGGCGTTAGGAACCATTCAGGGACCAAATTGACCACTTTTAAAAAGTCTTGTCTTGACTAAGTTGGTATTAGCCTAAATTTTAGAGTAGTTTATTAGAATTTACGCTATATATTTTAATAAAAAATCTAAAATTTTGATACACAGGATAGTAAATAATCTCTTGTCATTTTATATAACAGAGAATTTTGAAAGGATATAATGAAAAGTCCTAAGTTTCCAAGGAGGAGAAATAAGAAAATAACATAATGGTAGAGCTATAATTCTTTGGAAATTAACATACTACACAGGAACTTATAAATTGAGAAAATATTCAGATGCTTACCAGGTGCTTGTTGTTGGTCGTAGTGACTCATGACTTCCAAAAATAACTCCAAAGGGATTAGAGAAAGGGAGAGAGGACAGTGTAAATGAGATGAAGGTTAAAGCCTTAAAGGATTCATGTTTGAAAATAGGTATTTATAATTGTGAATTTGTCATTGCTCTAACAATAAGTCATGAAATAGTGGAGAATTTAAGGCTACGCGATCGGCAAACAACGCGTATTTGTCTTTGGAGAATTCAACAAGGCTAAGGAAAAACAGAAAATAGGATTAGGTTTTGTTTAATTGGTTGTCCAAAAATAGAATTCATTAGGCTTAACCAATAACTACATGGCACGTCAAAAGATTGATCAAAATGGAGGTTTGCATACACACCCAAGCATACAATCTCTTTCATTTTTGCCACCTCTTGTCAATTGCGATAAATAATATTGATTGATCTATAAATGGCCTTTCCGTGTCTAACTTATCTTCTTGACCTTTTGGACCTTCTAGGAGATTTATTTGGTAAAAAGTCAAGAGCAATGTAAAAAGAAGCTTTTGGATGGTAGGCATTAGTCATGTAGATTTGAATTTGGGTGACTTAAATTTTAATATCTTGAATAGTTTAAAAATGGTGGCGTGTTTGGTAAGAGGATTTAAATATATATATATATATATATATATTTTTTTTTTTTTAAACCTAAAAAAGGTGAGTCCCATACATAATATATTATTTGGGTCATTTTTTTAAATACTGTTTTCAAAAATTGTTTCCTATTTTCCCGGTTCAAAACAGGATTTTGAAAATAATTGAGAGGTTGTTTTTCAAGATATAGAAAATGATTTTAATGGCATAGTTGTAAAAAATTGAAACAGTGGACCTCATAGATTTTTCCAAACTTCCATCTCTTAAATTAAGGAGTTTATCTTGAAAAAAAAAAAAAATCTTACATTTAAAACTTGAATCTTACATTATTAAAAATAAAAAAAAAAGAAGGAAAAAAGAAAAAAAGAAAAAGAGGAAGGTACCTAGTCTATTCCCTAATCTTTTTTTTGCTGAAAGTCTATTCCCTACTCATTATCCAAAAAGAAAGAAGAAAAGTAATCCTCACGTCACTTTGATGGAAGCCAAACAGGTATATGTAAAAATGATTATTTGAAAGCTTGTTTCAAATTTGACCATGAAGAATTGGCTCACTTGTTCATTGATTGAATTGTTTGTTTATTAATTAATTAAATAATATATTTTATTATTATAAAAAAAACTAAAATAAAATAAAAATACTCCATTTAGGTAAATTAATAAATTATAACAATAAAAAAAATTACATCATATGACATAAAGTTAGAGAAAATAAAAAAAATAAACATATCTTTCACATAAATCATTCAATAACCAAGTTATATAGTCCAAAAATCTTGAAACAACATATCTCATAAAAATTCAAAATAAAATTTTAGCTTAATCATTAAACCCTGTAGCATAACAAAGTTATTTAAATCTCCAAATACAGCTGACGATTAAAATCAATTAGGTGTTATTGTTGTGATATTGGTTGCTTGTGTTCCATGCAAACCAATCAGTGCCAACGTCCACAAAGTTATCTCCATCTCTAGCAATGTTAATCTCAAATCTCATCTTATGGCACAACTCTTACTTTATCTCTTTAGTCTTTAAGCCTTTAATATTTATCACTATATGTCTTTATCAAATTATCTTTTCGATCTTTAGTAGTTTAGTAAATACACATGATATTTTTTCTTTTATCCTCGGGTTAAAAAGATTAACCCGTGCAATATGTCGGTTTACATGGTTTGATAATGGGTCATTGCATATTCGGTATTTTACATCAAATTATTCCGGATAATGCTTTGGTTCATGGTTTTCACAGTTTAACTAGTGGTTTGGTACGGTTTTTATAACTATGGTTTCAATTTCAATTTTTTAATAAAAATTTTCATATTGTTTTGAAAATAAAAATAAAAATCCTTAACAAATTCACTAATGATTTAAAACCTCAAAATCCTTGGATTTGAAATAACTTCAAACCAATTTTAGAAATCCTTAAGATGTACTTCAATGGACCTGTTTGGTAAGAGTATGTAAATATAGTTTTTTTTTTTTTTTTTTTGCAATCAATAAAATGGTGGCTCCCACACTTGAATCTATTGTTTGGCTGATGTTCTCTAAATATATTTTTCAAAAAATTGTATCATATTTTCCTTATTCTAAACATGATTTTGAAAACAGTTGAGAGAATATTTTCAAGATACAGAAAATGTTTTTAATGGTATAGTTGTAATTAATTAAAAAAAAATAGACTCACATATTTGTCCAAACTCTTCTATTTCTTGAATTAAAGAGCTTATCTTTATTACAAAAAAAAAAATTCTCACACTTCAAATTTGAAACTTATCATTATTAAAAAAAAAAAAGGTACATGAGCTCTATTCATCACTTATCATTATCCCAAAAAAAGAAGTAATCTACAGATTCTACACATTACTTTTTGTAAAATTTTTTAAAAAATATTATATAAAAAAATAGAAATGATATCCCAAACAATTTTTTTTTTTTTTAAATTTCAGTATTTTGAAAATTATTCTTAAAAATGAGAGCCAAACACGTATAATGTAAAAATTATTATTCAAAGGCTAGTTTCAATTTCAAGTTATTTAAAGTTGTTTTCATATTTTTTTGAAAAAAAAAACAAAACTATTCCTGCCAAATAGGCCCTAGATTTTAAACTTTATAATTCCAAATCATCATAGGCCTAAAAGTTAAAACACATCCGAATTTTAAAATTTATTGATTTGGATTCAAGGCATTTCAAATCCATTAATTTAAAATCCAAATTTAAATATCCAAATGCAACCTAGAGGAATTTATGTAAAAAAAAAAACTATCTTAATGAGTATGAATATTTAAAATTGTGATGATAAAATCTTCAAAAATCTTCAATTGATATCCAAACTTAAATATGATGTTACTTCAATAAAACATATAGATTTTTCATTC
Source organism: Quercus lobata (assembly GCF_001633185.2). Lineage (NCBI taxonomy): Eukaryota > Viridiplantae > Streptophyta > Magnoliopsida > Fagales > Fagaceae > Quercus > Quercus lobata. Next base: position 73,220,810 of record NC_044907.1, on the reverse strand, counting down.
TTTTAATTAGCTTGAAAGCAATCATTCATGTCCTTATTGCTTTGGAATGATATAGTTAAGAGCATATAGATAGGTAAGTTAAGCCTCATCGCATGCACTTTGTGCATGCAATAAGACTTTTTTATTTTTGGTAAAGCAATTAGAGAAAGAGAGACGAATAGAAAGACAAAGGGAAAGAAAAAGTAATATAATGAAATTTATTAAAAACAAATGGTATGTTCATACATTCTTAATTGAGTTTTGAGGAGAATTTAAGGATATTTCGGATATCAAAAAGTAAGAGTCCAACCTGGGAGAAGTCCCTTAAATAGAAAATTTGAGGGTATAAAAAGGGTAGGAGTCCAAAAATGAGAAGCCCCTTAATTAGTAATGTAGGGACACGATTTTAGTTAACCCAGTCCTGGATGGTCAGGCCCTGACCCAAAAAGTCTCACACAATGAATTTTGTAGAATATGGGCTGAAGAACTTGGTTCTAGTTGACTTAGACGGTTCGTTGCATGTCTTTAGTAGATGTAGAAACGTGAATGAAGAAAATATATGTGAAAGTGGAAGTTTTATTCATGGTCATGCATTCATACAATGAATCCTTGCTCCCGTCTCCTCTCTCCTCCCTTTTCCATCCCCTTCTCTTGAGGGACTCTTACATTTTATATAGGCCATCTTTTATCATCTGGGCCTTACACTTGTTGATCATCCAAACCCCTACTTGAGCACCTGTCCCATCAGACACCCTTACCAGTTCTTTGTGAGTTGCAGTGACTAAGGTAGCACTGTTTAGGGGTCTTCTCTTCATTAATGCGGCCAGGAGAGTAGTTGTGGTGCATTTAATGTGGTGGTGACAGCCTTTACTGGGATATTTTGAGTCTCCTTTCTTTTTACGTGTTTGGAGTGAGGGCTACAGTAACCGGGATGCATCATTGACCTGGACTTTGGAATGTCCGAGGAGGAATTACTCCTCGGACGTGTTTTCTTTGCCCCAGTTGGCCTGAGCAAGGATTCTGGGCCGCGACGTCTCCTCGGACAGAATGGTCCTCGGACGGGCCCAAGCCCCAGCCAACTTGTTATTCTGGGCCAGTCCCCACAATAGCCCCTCAAAACTCCGGTTTTGATCTCCTTCCGAGGAGAAAAGCGGGGTTTTGACATTTATAAAGGATGGAACTAATGAAATCTTGGTCCGCGCGTGTGGGCAGTTATTTTTGACGTGCCACAATTTACGAGGCGCGGCCATTTACTCCAGGCAGCTTTATGTCTCCTTCATCTAACGGCGAGATGCAGATCTGACGGCCAGCATTGTTCCTTGAATTTTTGAGCGAGAGGGGTTTTTTCTCTCTCCCTCCTGCTATATAAAGCGCCAGAGAGGCTCATTCTTTCTTTTTTATCCGCACATCAGAAGTTCAGAGAACTCCAGAGAACTCCAACGCCCAGAAGTCCACGAGCACCTCGGTTCTTCAAATCTCCATAATCATTTCCGCGAAGCGTCCTTCCTAGAAGAGATTTTCGATCACCTCACCGGTCATTTGTGAAGATATTCGTAAGTTTCGTTCGTTTCGTCGCTTCGAATTTCTCCTCGGATTTTACTTTTCTCCTCGGTCTTTATTTCCATTCCTCCAGTTCAGCTTAGATGGGTAGATTCAAAGACCTAGTAGACACTCCGGCTGCCATGGAGGCCTTTAGGGAAAAATACCATATCCCAAGGGGTGGTTCTGCAGTACTGTCCCCCAGAAGGAGTACTGTTAGATAGAGACGTGGGTGAAGTGGTCATTCCTATGATTGCATTTATACAAGGGGGAATGACACTTCCCATGCGTAGGATTACCCGGGACTACTTGTTCCACCATAGGTTGACACCACACTAGTGCGCTCCAAACATGTTCAGGATATTAGGCTGCATAGATGTCTTGAATGAGTGAATAGGTCTGGGTCTGACCTGGCATGATGTGGTTCACATGTACGAGTGCCACTACGTCGAGAAGGGAGGGTATTATCTTAAATCTCGATCCGAGATGGTTAGGCTAATCTCCTGTCTCCCCATATCCAATCATAGTTTTCAGAACCGGACCGGACCAGGAGGTCGGACGGTGAAAATCGGGAACCGGGATGAAAACCGGTTTTTTAAGCATAAAGAACCGGATTATTTTTTGTTAATTCCGTGAACTGTTAAAACCGGGGTTGGGCCGTATGAACCGGTGAGAACCGTGCGGTCCAACCCCTTAGCAATTTTTTTTTTTTTTTTTTACAATTTTATTCTACTTAATTAAATTATCCATCTCTTACAAGGAATAAAAAAAATTATAATTAAAATCCTTCAAAGATATTCAACTTTACTTCAAAAATTAATCATAAATTTTAATATTTTCATGGTTATTATTTTATTTTATTAACTTTCTTATTTAATTATTAAATATATGCTTGAAAATCATTAAATTTCCCTCACATATATAGATATATTGTCAATTTTGCTAGTTTTATAAATTTAATATCTATATTTAGGTTTTAATTAATTATTTAATTAATTATGACATCATCACGGTTCGACCCCGGTTCGACCTCAGTTCGACCTCAAAAACCTTGAACCTCTCCCTTTAACGGTTCAATGAACGATCCGGGTTTGAAAACCTTACTTCAAAGCACTTACTTCTTTGATGAACAGGAACTTCGTTGAGAAGCAAAAAGTTCATATCATAAACATTATCTATACGGCTTTTTTTGTCATAAGTAGAATAACAAATCTTGTTGCCTCCCTCAAATTTATATTTTTTACGCTAATTTTGGTTGTAATATCTCCGACTGTGTTATTGTAGGTCGAGTTTATGCTAAAATTTGGTGCAGGGAAATCTAGCAGAAGTTAATGGAATTAAGGCTGGTGAACCTAAGGTACAATGTTTTTATTATTAGGTATTTAGTAGAGCTTACCACTTACTAGTGTAGTAGTGTGTACGACGTTTTTGGTGAGATGTTTGAAGTTCAAAGTTAGTGTTGATATAGAAAATTGATTTTGTTTTTGTAATATTTAGCTTGTTCATACCTCCAATTAAAAGTTACAGCTAGATTGTTTTTACTCTAACTTATACTAAGTGCGGAACAAGAATAAATAAGCGCAATGAGCTGATAACACTACCCTAAGCCATAATCATCCATTATCAATAATAAAATGAAAGGTTAAATAGTAGGGAAGAGAGATGCAGACACGACATAACACCGAGACGTGTTATCAAAGAAGAAACTGAAGAACTCGACAAAAAACTTCTCCACGACCCTCCAAGTTGAAATCGATCCATTAGTGAATAAAGTTGGAGTACACAAATAACAAAAGACCCTCCAAGCCTAATCTACCCTATGTACTTAAGCCCTCTATACTCCTACTACCAACTGACTTCTTAGAGTCTTGTTTTCTCTAGTTTTCCTGATCCCGCAATTCAGCCCAATTGCATCCGCCAATGAATGGCTCCTTCCAATGCTTCCCAGCAGCACCAAATCTCACTTTATACTCAGAATGAGTGTGATAAGTGTTTGGGCTAGCAACCTCTCAAAGATCTAGAGATAGAGAGGTAGGAGTTGAGGAAAACCACAAGGAAATGTGTAGATGATTGTGGGTATAACAACCTTTAAGTCTCAAGTATATTTTCTAGGGTTTTCTCTCTGAAAAGCACTCCGTACAATTCGTGGGTAATAAGGGTATATATAGTATGGGTAAATAAAAGGTAAAGCAAAACACAACTTTTTGCCAAACAGAAACTTTCACGGGTCCTTTGCATGTTGGCCCTTCTCGAAAGACAGTCGCGAAAATGACAGTCTGGTATAACTCTTCATCTTCTAGTCATGTGCTTCACATGTGGCTTTTTCGTGGATTGCTTCTCGCGAGTTACTCGTAAGCCAGTCGCAAAATCCATTGATTCAACTTTTGAAACTTGATTCTTCACCGATCTCTCACACTCATCCCTTACAAATAAACTCACATACATACATGGAAAAAATGAATGAAGAAATTACAATTAAATTTGGCACAGAATTAAAGCCAACACAATATAATTGGAAATCACAACTTTAGATTTTTGATTGACAATTAACTTTCTATGCTCTAAAATATTATAGAGTTTGCAGCATTTGCTTATATTGTGAATTGTTATATATATTAGGTTTCTCCTAAAAGCTCAAATTTGTGTGGAAACACAAGATTTGTTTAGACCCCCAAATTAAAATTACAACTCAGTTGATTTTACTCTAACTTAAACTAAATGCAAAATAGAGTAAATGCGAGCGAACAAACAATAAAACTACTCTAAGCCATATTCATCAAATCACAGAAGTAAAATGAAAGCTAAAAGAATAGGGAAGAAGAATGCAAACACAAGATAACATGCCAATGTGTTATTGAAGAGGAAACTGAAGAATTCGGCAAAAAACCTCTCTGCCACCTTCCAAGCGGTAAATCGATCCACTAGAGAATGAGTTGGAGTACACGAATAACAAAAGACCCTCCAAGCCTTGTCTACTCTATGTACTTGAGCCCTCTAAGCTCCTACTACCAACTGACTTGACAAAGCCTTGTCTTCTCTAACTCTCCTGATCACGTGATTCAGCCTGATTGCATTCACCAAACAAATGGCTTCTTCCAATGCTTCTTAGCAGCACCAAAACCTCACTTTACACTCAAGATGCATGTGGTAAGTGTTTGGGCTATCAACCTCTCAAGGGTTTGGATATAGAGATGTAGGAGTTGAGAAAAACCACAATGGATTGTGTAGAGGATTGTGGGTATGACAATCTCTCACTCTCAAGGGTAATGGCTAGGGTTCTCTCTCAAAAGCACTCCTTTTAATATGTGATTAATATGGGTATATATAGTGTGGATAGAGACATGGTGTACCAGATATGACAAAATAGCAAAACAAAATGTTTCGCGGGTATCTCGTAAGAAGGCCTTACCCATGAAATACTCGCGAAAACCAGTTGTCACCATCTGTCATGACTCTTCGCATTCCAGTCATGTGCTGAGCATATGGCTTCACTTCGTGGGATTCTCGCAAGCTACCCGTGAAAACTCCTTTGATCTTCAATTTGTCTTAAGTCTTCACACTCTCTCTCGCACACAACCCTTACAAAGAAATCCCACATATAATATAATGTACATAAGATTGAACATAATTACAATCAAATTTGACACGGAATTAAAGCCAACACAAATTAGTTGTAAATCACAACTTTACAATCTCCCCCTTTGGCTATTTTGTGACAAAACTCCTAAAACAGACTCTAGGCTTAAATGTGAGTTTGGGAACAGTGGTAAGACTCACTCACACATAATTTAGAAGTTGTGAAACACTTGCATGTATACACTTGTATCCTGAAACACTCGCACACAAACAAAAACTTTCATTAAGCTTATGACAAGTTGAATACAAGGTACGTACGTAAGCAAGTAAACTGTGATCAAGGTAATAACCATTATATAAATAAAGAAGCATAACTTGATCAAACAAGAACAGTCATTAAAGAATGACTACAATGAACAGTAAATGATCATCCGAACACGCAATGTAATTAAGAGCAATGCAAAAATCAATTGCATGTCCAACACACAACTAATGTGAAGTACAAGAAGTATTTGCATCAAGGATACAAGATCCAATAAGGACGCAAGTGTGTAGTACTAAAGATAATGCAACAAAATCTAAAAGTACTAAAAAAAAAATGCTACAAAGCAAGGATACAAAACAAAGTACTTTATATAAACTGAAAGTTTTAAACCAAAGTACTTAAAATTTTTAAAAGAAAGCAATGTAAATATCGAAGAGTTATAAAAACTATAAAGGTAAATGCAAAAATAAACCACTAAGCCACTAAAATGAACCAATATCTATGATATGCTATTCTATGCTCCCCCTTAAACTGTGTAACTCCCCTTCAAAACTTTCTCCCCCTTTTTGATCGAAATGGCCAAAAGAGCTAGAACTACTCAGATTCTGAGTCAGATCCCTCTTGTTGCTACCACTACTCCATCATCATGTCTTTAATCTAAGACGATAGCGCAGTAATCTAGCCTTTGAAATAGGTAAACTGATTTGTGGTGTGCTGCACATGGGATTCTAGCATACCATACATTTGCTTAACCCTGGCAATGAGACGATCAAGACGATCAGGTCCCCGTGCTTGTTTTTGGGAAGATGGTTGTGCAAAACCCTTTAGGGCTGATGTGAACTTGTCAATCTCTTCCTCTGTGTCCTCACCTTCTTCCTCAATATTGTCCCTTGGGATTTGAGAAATGCCGGTTTTTGATCCGGTGATGTGGGCTTTGCTTCGAGTCACCATATGAGCACCAATGGGATAGTCTCTTTGCACGATGGTAAGACCGCTTGGAATCTTCAAGCCTTGTCTTTGCTATGAGACCTATAATGAGACTTGGGAATGGCAATATTGTCCTTGAGTTTCTCTTGGTGATGCTTTTGGTCAGGAGGTAGTATACATGACTGCATATGTCGATCTTCTTATGTGTGAAGAGATCATATAGGAAAATAGTTCTTGGTCTGGACAATGTTGTCAAGTTCGTCATCGGGTAGAGGTTGTGGATCATTACATAAGCCAATGTCCTCATCTCCGCGTTGAAAGGAATGGTATTCATTGACTTCTTCTTAAGAGAGCCACTGAGAAGTTCCGCCATTGGCTCAAGAGAGTCCAATCTATCATCATATTGTATGGAGATTTGTTGAGATGGTGGACAAACTTCTAAGAACTCTTGAATGGAATCCCTTGTAATAATGAATTCTTTTTGTTGCACCCAACAGTTGATGTGATCTCCTTCCACAGTGGCATTAGCGAAGAATTCCCTTGTAAGTTTAGCATAGATATTTCCACTTGGATTCAGCAACTTTGTCCAAGTTTTCTCCTTAAACACTTCAGGTATGGAAGTGTTTTCAGGGGTCTCCATTCTTACAACCCTTTTCATGATGATCGTTGCCCTTTTGTGGCAATCGGTGTAGGCCATGTCTGCCACAACGGTTTGAAAATTCTCTGAGTCCGTGCGTGGATGCTTTGAGGATTTCTTGGAAGCAGAGTGCTTAGTGGGAGACATCTGCAAAAACAAACACAGAATACAAAGGAACAAGTGCAAAAACACAAAATAAGATCACAAACTTGATCAGTACCAAGTTAGTCCATAAAACAAGCACAAAGTCCTAAAAAGAATATAAACAACGTCACAAAATCATGTTATAAGTGCTAAAAATGTAATATCACAGATCTAGCATGATTGAAATGCAAAAACATGACAAGTGAGGAAGTGTGTGGATCAAGTGTGCATGTGGTGTGCATATGTGATGCATGTGCAAGGCATAATTAAGCACATTTAGGTTAAAGTGAGTAAAATACATACCTAATGATCAAAACATGATAAACAAGTCCAATCATTGTAATCCCCAAAGTTTGGTACTCATTGAAGTCCAAAACAACACCAAAATGTCATTTGGGCATTTTATCAAACACTTGGTATGCACCTATAAAACTAACATGTAAGCAATGCATGAACATGAGTGAATCTTGCCTAAATACATGTTAAAATGCCACAATTGGCCAGCACAAATACAAATAGGTCAAATGGGATAGAGCCTAATCAAGAAATTGAAAGAATTTTCACAAAATTTAAAGTTCCCAACCCTTTTTCAAAAATGAACCCAACTCAAGCAAACCTAGAATTTTCTGCATAATCTAAGGAAATAAAGAGAAAAGTTTGAATAAACATACCTTAGAGATGATTTTGAAGCGATTGCACCTGAGATTTGGTTGGGTTTTTAAGTGAAATTAGGTTTTGGGTTGTTTGAGGCTTGAGAGAGGCGAAGTGAGGGAAAACAAATGAGTTTGAAAAATTGTCTACATCAACCCTTTAAAACTAAAAACACGTGTTTTTTGTAGGTTAACTTCTCGCGAAAAATGCCTCTGAAGCACAAAACTTTTCACAGGAAGACTTTACTCACGAAACAGTCGCAAAAGTTTTTGTCTGAAATTTGTGTTTTCATATTTTGTCTTAACCCATTTTTGCGGGAAGAGCTTAGTCACAAGCATCTCGCAAAAATGCCTCTTAAGGAGTTTTTGATGAAAATCATGAAAAATGCAATTTGAACAAAAACTCAAAACACGAAAGCATAAAAACACTTTCAAAAACATATAAAATACTCAAAAATCTTTTTGGGTTTGATTGAAAAGCAATTGAGTATACACATCACATTTGAGTATGTATAATCACACAAATGAAATAAGCATTCAATGAACAATAGTCTTGTGTGTTGTGTGTGAGTATCAAATGTGGAATAATCATTAGTCCAGAGTGAAGTTTCAATGATCAATTCAATCAAGTCATATACAACTGGTACTAAGTCAAGTAATCTATCTTAATTATAGAAATGAACATATATAACCTCCCACAAAAAAATGATTACATATCTTTGAAGCTTTTCATTTGGCTTCTTTGCAATTCATAACATTTGACTATTTTTGAACAATACATCTCATTTTGAGATCAATGCCTGAAATTTTTTATATTTCATTTTTGAGAGTAAGGCTTTGGCTTTTTGGGCACCATACATTTCAATACAAGTCGCTTTCCCTTTTTCCTAGTCAAATACTAGTATGTGTGACGGCTTTTGCAGCTCATTATCTCTTTTCAAGATTTGATATTTGACATTTGTTGAGCTATAAAGCAGAAACATAAAAATGTGTGGGAAGATATATAGGTACAAGTCTATGCATGTATCAAAACCATCAAGACTATTGACAAATCATTCATGACAAGCTTGAAGATCGATTTACAACAATTACACATAAATTTCAAGATTTTTCCCACAAAGATAGATGTGCATACTTAACAAACTAAGCTCGTAAATGCACTATGCCATTAGTATGAAGGTACTAAGCCAAACTCACAGGTGATATACACAACACAAGTGATCAAATTTTTAAGAGATTTTTCAATTTTTATGGGTTTTTGAATTTTTCAACACACTGAAAAACAGAACATGTAAAGTAAGATTAACAAAAACAAGAAGTACAAAACAAACTTGAAAAGAAACATGATCTAACTAAACAATTGAGACCTATATAGCAAGTATGCAACAATGAGCAGAATAAGGTCACACAAGAGATAGAAGTCAAGGGATGATACTGACACCAATAGTCTTACGCAGAGACTCAAACCGTGGACCATCAAGAGGTTTGGTATATATGTCTGCCTTCTGGTTGTCGGTGTTTATAAACTCTAAACAAACAATCTTCTCCTCCACCAGGTCTCGAATGAAGTGGTATCGGATTTCGATATGTTTCGATTTCGAGTGTTGAACTAGATTTTTTGACAGGTTTATGGCACTCTTGTTATCACAAAACACACACATAATGTCTTGAGTGATTCCATAGTCATGTAAGAGCTTCTTCATCCATAATAGTTGTGCACAACAACTCCCCGCTACAATATATTCAGCTTCAGCCATTGATAGAGAGACTGAATTTTGCTTTTTGCTTATCCACGATACCAAGTTATTTCCAAGGTAAAAACAACCACCAGAGGTGCTCTTCCTATCATCAACGCACTCAGCCCAGTCAGCATCCGAATATCCAGCTAAGCACTCATTCGAGTCTCTTGAATACCAAATTCCATAGTCGGATGTCCCATTGATATAACGAATAATTCATTTGACTGCTGTCAAGTATGACTCTTTGGGTGCTGCTTGAAATCGTGCACTTACTCCTACACTAAAGGCAATGTCCGGTCTACTCGTAGTAAGGTAAAGAATACTGCCGATCATGCTTTGATAGAGTGTTGGATCTACTTCCACACCAGTTGCATCAAGGCTTAGTTTTACCAAGGAACTCATAAGAGTGGAAGCATGCTTCTTCGTGTCTAGGTTGAATCTCTTGATAAGATTTTTGGCATATATCTCTTGAGATATAAATATCCCATCTTTCTACTGTTTCACTTGAAGCCCTAGGAAGTAGTTTAGCTCCCCCACCTTGCTCATCTCAAACTCCTTTTTCATCTCTTCTGAAAATTCTTGAGCAAGGTGATCGATTATGGATCCAAAGACAATGTCATCCAAGTATACTTAAGCAATAAGGAGAGATTTCTCATCTCTTTTAACAAAGAGGGTTCGATCGGCTTGACCTCTCTTGAAACCACGATCCAAAAGGTATGTGGTGAGGCGATCATACTAAGCTCTTGGTGCTTGCTTCAGCCCATATAATGCCTTCTTCAGTCTTAACACATGGTCTGGAAAGTGAGGGTCTTGAAACCCCTTTGGTTGCTCAACAAACACTTCTTCGTTCAAAAATCCGTTCAAGAAGGTACTCTTCACATCCATTTGGTATAACTTGAATTTCATGATACACGCTTTGGAGAGAAGAATTCGGATTGACTCTAGTCTTGCTACTGGAGCAAATGACTCATCAAAGTCAACGCCTTCAACTTGAGTCTATCCTTGAGCCACCAATCTAGACTTATTTCAGACTACTTCACCATCTTCATTAGTCTTGTTCTTGAAGATCCACTTGGTGTCGATTACATGTGTGGTGCATGGATTCTACCCAATTCTCATCTTTTAAAGCTTCTTCCACTTTCTTGGGTCCAAATTGAGCAAGATAACAATTGTATGTCACATGATTCACACTATAGCTCGGTCCTTTTCTCAAACGAAGTCCCTTATCTAAATCACCAATGATGTTGCTTGTGGGATGATTGAGAGTTACTCTTGATGACGATTTCTTGGAAGTGGAGGGTTCCCCATCACGAGAAATTGGAGGTTGAGCATCTAGAGGGGTGAGTGGGCTTGAGGATCCTTGTGTTGATCTAGTCTCCCTTCTTGATGTAGGAGGTGTAGACTCCTTTTCCACCTTTGAGACATGTTTTCATCACCCTCATTCTTCTTAAGACTTGGTCCTTCGCCATATAAGTGCTCTGATACCACTTATCGGACCGTGTGCCTTACCAATCCATCCAACGATCAATTGGTGAAAGATGAGGGGGCACAAATCTTTTATAGCATTTGGTCATAGACCAAGCCCATTGGTATTGGAGCGAATTGTGAAATCCCTCACAATCCCTCTCTCAAAATGCAGCTCCAACAACTCGAACTTATGATCGGGCTCTGATACCAATCGAAAGCTCAAATTTGTGTGAAAACACAAGAGCTGTTTAGACCCCAAAATTAAAATTATGGCTCGATTGATTTTACTCTAACTTAAATTAAGTGTGGAATAGAGTAAATGCGAGTGAACAAACAATAAAACTACTTTAATCCATATTCATCAAATCACAGCAGTAAAATGAAAGCTAAAAGAGTAGGGAAGAAGAATGTAAATACAAGATAACATGCCGATGTGTTATCGAAGAGGAAACCGAAGAACTCGGCGAAAAATCTCTTTACTACCCTCCAAGCGGTAAATCGATCCACTAGAGAATGAGTTGGAGTACACGAATAACAAAAGACACTTCAAGCCTAATCTACCCCATGTACTTGAGCCTTCTAAGCTCCTACTACCAACTGACTTGATGAAGCCTTGTCTTCTCTAGCTCTCCAGATCATGCAATTCAGCCCAATTGTATCCACCAAACAAATGGCTTCTTCTAATGTTTCCTAGTAGTACCAAAACCTCACTTTACACTCAGGATGGGTGTGATAAGTGTTTGGGCTATCAACCTCTCAAGGATTTGGATATAGAGAGATAGGAGTTGAGGAAAACCACAATGGTGTAGAGGATTGTGGGTATGACAATCTCTCACTCTCAAGGGTAATGGCTAGGGTTTTCTCTCTGAAAATCACTCCTTTTAATATGTGGATAATGTGGGTATATATAGTGTGGGTAGAGACATGATGTATCAGATATGACAAAATAGTAAAGCAGAATGTTTTTCGGGTATCTTGTGGGAAAGCCTTACCCGCGAAATACTTGCAATAACCAGCTATCACCATCTGTCATGACTCTTCGCATTCCAGTCATGTGCTGAGCACATGGCTTCACTTCGCGGGAAGGCTTCTCGTGAGCTACCCACGAAAACTTCTTTGATCTTCAATTTGTCTTGAGTCTTCACACTCTCTCTCATGCACAACCCTTATAAAGAAATCCCACATATAATACATGGTACATAAGATTGAACATAATTACAATAAAATTTGGCATGGAATTAAAACCAACACAAATTAGTTGTAAATCACAACTTTACATCTCCCATGTCAATTGTCAAAGTCAACTGATGAACTTACTTTTATTTCAGCAATACAAAAAGACAAGCACGTAATAGAACCTGAAATTACAGCAACACAAGTTGGATTTCTTCATTCTTGTAAACAATATATATCAATCTGAATGATAATAGATCAGATGTGGCGGCTCAGAGCAATCTTGGATTCCGGAGCTTGAGCTGAGAGAGGATCTACAGTTCTAGGCTTTCTAACGGTCTTGTTGTTATTTTTCCCCTCAGAGGTGAAAGTTGGATTTCTGGGCTAGGGCCGCTAGACATTGTCCTGAGTGGGAATTAAGAATTCTCAAGTTTGATCCTCTTTTATTGGGAGAGTAAACAAAAACAAAAACCGAAATTGAGTAACTTCTATAATGTAGACAATACCTTACCTCAATCTCCAATAACTTTAATAATTTAAAATCTTCAATCATGTTAGTATGTTACTAAACATTAATCAATGACTAAATATCTTAACTCAAAGGTTTTAAGTTCCATCTACTACACTATAGATGAATTTTCGGAGTGTTTCATAAAGAGTGAATAGAATAGTCTAATCAAAAGTTTTTTTTTTTTTTTTTTTTGAGAAAAGTCTAATCAAAAGTTAAGACATCACTTCTTTATAATAATAATAAATAATAAAAGTAATTACTTTAACTAAGCATCTACTTTAAAAAGATTGGTTGAGAGAGAGAGAGAGAGAGAGAGAGAGAGAGAGATGATTAATCAATAACTGAATATCTTAACCCAAAAGTTCTAAGTTCCATCTGCCATGCTATAGGTGGATTTTCAGGGTATTTCATAAAGAGGGGGTGGAATAGTCAAATTAAAAGCTAAGACATTACTTCTTTATAATTTATATATATTAATAAGTAAAACTAAGAGAAAATCCAATTAGGTTTTAAATTAAATTCTAATTGTTGTCTAATTTTGTGTCATATGTCCCATTTAAGTTTTTTTTTTTAATTTTTGTTTTAGGTGAGTTAATGAGGTGCAAAAGACGAATGGTCTAATATAAATAAATCATCAAAAACTCAATAAACAAAAAAGAAAAAGAAAGAAAGAGTAAACTCATGTGTATATTTAAAAGAAATTAAAATAAAAAAAATAAGAGAGAGAGAGAGAGAATATAATTTGAATCCATATATATCTGTAATTGTAATTTTCTTAAATTATACTGTGTATATACACAAGTTATACTCTAGCAATAATAGTGTGATATTTGTTTGTTTTTGGTAGTTCTGAAATTAATATGATATTGGTGTATACCTCAATAAATAAAGTTTGGCTTTATATATGTATTTAATTATCTTTTTGAAACTTTACGTGATGGTTTTTAAGACTATTTATGTGTATTATTTAAACAAGTTAATTATATGACTCATTAAAAAAGTTATGTGACTAAAATTATATTTAAATGGCTTCTTCAATTGCCCCATAGTAGATTGGAGAAGGAGCTCCAAATCGGTTTTGAGCCCAACATTTTCCTACGTAAATATGATGTACCTAATTTACAAATCTTCTTCAATTGCCCCATAGTAGATTGGAGAAGGGGCTCCAAATTGGTTTTGAGCACAACATTTTCCTATGTGAATATTTTCCTATGTGAATATGATGTACCTAATTTACAAATCTTGTATAATTAAATAAAAAAAATTATTTAAGGGTGGTTTTACTTTTACCTTTTATTTATTTCCTTTCTCTTATATTATATATGAGAATCCTAAAAATCATTTATTTAAATAAATTAGAATTCTAACATCTTAATATGTTATACTAGTTGTGGTTGCAAATAATAGATGTTATATCTTTTTTTTTTTCCTTTTTTTTTTATTGGTGCACATTAAAATTGCTAATATATTTTGTTCTTATAAGAAAATTTCCATTAACAAGTTTTCAAGACATTAAAAAAAAAAAAAAGTTAAAGAGTTTTATCTTTATTTTAATAATTTTTTTATAATTTCCTACTTCAATAAAATTTGATAAAAAAAAAATTGGTCTTACAAGATATACGTGCTTTTGTCCAGTAACTTATAGTAATTTTTATTCCTTCATTCTTATTATATTTAATTGTTTAATTTCAATTATGTAGATGAAATATTTTCTTTATTTTGTATGGTATATGGTTCTCTTTTTTCTTTTTTTAAGAAACACACACATATGGAAGAGAGGTTATGGCTTTCAAAAGCCATTTATTGTCCACATTGGCTAGAGAGGCTGTACCTATATACATTGCTAAATGGAATACGGCAGCGTAAGAAAGATTCCTATCTTTTTTATTTTGGGTGTTTTTTTTTTTTTTTCGGTGAGAAGATGGTAGCTAGTGTTACGTGATTAGAATCTGGAAGTGTTCCTCTTAAAGCATATGCATGTCTATACATTGGTTAGAGAGGCTTTACTTTTTGTAAACTTGTGATCACTAAGCAAGAAAAGAATGTCGGTAACATAAGCAAGAATCTAATCTTTGGCTTTAAAAAAAAATTATCACTTTATTTTTGAAAGAAAAATTCAAGTTAAACAAGCTAGGTATGTGGTTTAAGTTTAATTAATGTTACAAGATCAGCTGTTGAATTACATTTTCTTCTTATAGCTTTTGTGTTTGCAAAATTTTAAAATAATCATAAAATAATAATTATCTCATCTATAAAATATTTAATTTTCAAATTTTTGTATTATAAAATTATATATAAGATTAATTTAAGAATTGAATTGTAAATAACATGTTATTGACATGAAATTTGGTATGCATATTAGGAAGATACATATCATGTAACGAAATAATTGAATTCTCAAAATATCACCCCGCGGTAGCGTAACATGAGAAATTTTCACTTAATACTATGATTTATGAACTCTAGACCAAATTTTATGAAAATACAAATGCTGATAAAACATGTGTATTAATAATCTTGTTCTTATATTTGCAGATAATTTTACTTTTACGAAATCCAAATCTTTTGAATTAAGAAAATATATGCACTCTTGTTTTGTTTTTCCTTACGATAGATGGAGCCTGTAATTTTTGAAAGCAAGAGTGGAGAGAGCAGAAGCTAACGATAAAAAAGAAAAAAGAAAAACTGAGAAGAATGTACTCACAACTGTTGGTGGATGAATTCTGCGAGCATCTTGGCAGCAAAAGGGAGGCCCTGACAGTAGCCCCCCACGATTTCATCCCTCAGCTTCTCTAAGTTTGGATTTTCGAACCTTATCATGGGCATGGCCGTGGGGTTTCGATATATAGTATCAACCAACATGGCCCAATGATTATCTTCATCTTTGTTCAATATTGTAGGATGACCCAGATGATCTGATTTTATTTCGACAAACAATCTTCTAATATTGGATACAAATATGGACCAGCAGGCTTCTTTGGTTAACGTTGGCTCTAGCTTAATAATATTGCCACCCGCCATATGCTCAGCCTCTTCCGGAACCCTTGTGGTAACGATAAGCGCAACAAGATTGGTGAATCGTAACCAAATGAGACCCCAATATATATTCCTTAAGTGGCATACATCATCCAATACTACCAAGTGCCTTTCTTGGGAAAAAAAAGCAGAAAAACGGTCAACATATTTTAAAATCTTAAACGTTAAAGTATCAGTATTTTCATCTTCATCCATCCAAATATCCGGTTTGCAAATCCACACCGTCTTTGGAAACTCCTTCTGCAATCTGGGTCTGCTCAACACATTTTTCACGAGCGTGGTCTTACCCACGCCACCCATACCAACAATCCCGATATTCAATAATTCTGACCTCTGATTCAGGAGCATGCTCTCAAGCTTGTCCGCCTGCTCTTGAAACCCAATGTTCTGATCCATATCATTAATTTCAGGATAAGTATGTCGAAGTGTGATGAAATTTGTATAATCAATTCCAACCGATTTTTCTTCATTCCGTGTCTCTCGTAAAAAATTTTCAAACTCAGCATTGACAGTGTTCAATCGCCTCCTCATTTTCCTGAAAAATATTAGGTCCAGAAGAAGAGCGATGAACTGTAACAAGTTCTTGTGTCGCCGCTTGCTCTTTTTCAGTGCAAAAATTCGGCACTCGGCCAATAAGTCATTGAGCTGATAAAGCCATTTCAAGGTGTTGTCGACACTGAGCGAGCATAAACTTGCCAAAATTACGTTCTCTATTCGTATTTTGATTTCTAGAAAGTAGGAAATGAGAGGGAAGCCAGTAGATAATTCTGACTCTGCCTCCTTAAGAGAGTTCAAGAATTTTTCCCAGAGGACGAAGGCGATATCTTCAGCCATGTCAAAGCCTTCCCGCCACAGAGAGCACGTTGTTGAGAATGAGAGAAGAGCAAAATACTCGGTGCTTTGCTTCAACCAATGTTTTCACTTTTCATTGATGAGAGAACAGCAAGACTTGGTGCTTTGCTACAACCAACACTAAAAAGATTGAAAAAATTAGAGCAAATTACACTCTGTCCACTTATAGATTGCCTAAAAAATATTTTGGCTATCTGTAGTTTAAAAATTGACATTTTATTCACCTAAGATAAATTCCGTTTATTTCCTATTATCCATTTTTCTTAAAAATAAAGGTAAATTTGTATTTTTGCTAGTCTTTTATATCTTTCTCCTTCCAAAACATAAAAAAAAAAAAACTAAATAAATAAAGAGAAAAAATATTTAAAAGTTAGGTTTTATAAAATCTAGCTTTTCTATGTCTATAAAAATGCTTCTCCTTTTCTGGCGCGGTAGTCTTTCTTGATTGAGATGATCTTGTACGATGGAATAGTTTCTGATGTTTTGAACCTAATTATCATCAGAAATAAATGTGAATAAGAATTTCTAATATTCTAAAAGTAGGATACTCCAGAAATTCTACCTCCCTTAATCCCGTCATCCCATAACTCCATTAGAAGACAACGTCTTCTTCTTTTTCTTCATTTCTCCCACAAGTCTTGCTGATGTGCCTCGTTTATGCTTCTCAGCCAGCACTTTTATTCTTTCTGATTCATTACTCTAATGCTAAAAAGGTGGACAAGAAAACATTAAGTAAGCCAACCTCTGGAAAAGTCCTTACCCAATAGTATTGTCTTTCCATTAAATAACAAGTTACTTGTCTGAAAGTTCTCATCTTATAGAGGTTACGGCTCTTAACAAGCAAAAGAAAAAGCAGAGGCAATCTGTCAATACCCTTCCTCCAGAGAACCTCAACCTTGTAATCAGAAGCATTGATTGGATACATAAAGGCAGTCCCACTTAAAACTATCACTTTCGCTCCCAAAAAAAAAAAAAAAAATTAAGCAAAAAAAAAAAGGTCTGGTTGACCATACAGCATTGGATTGGCATTTTAGTAGTAAATTTAGCTAGGTTTCCGACATTACTAATTACAATCCTTGTTACATACATTGAGTTAGGTTAAAACATTTTGTGCTAAATGAGACCAGTCTGCCAACAATATCCTCTCCTGCCAGCTGGGAGTACATCTCCTGTTGGTGACTTGAACAGATCTCCTACTATCACAGAGGAACAAAAAGTGATTGTAACCGAAGTCCCTAGCTTTGATAGCTGCCTTGACCATTGCTTCCTGGATGGTAACTGGTAATGATTTTGCTGTACAACTTGATATTCCATGCATTATATATCTCCTTGCATGTTTTTGGCTTCATAGGCAAACCTAGATCTATTGAATTTCTTCACTCCAGCTCCAGCAACTTTGATGATGAGCTGCCAAGGTCCTCCACGTTTCTGAGCACATCTATTTTGATATGTGATTCTATGGGTGGATGCAGAGCAGCTACTATAAGCTTCTTTGTACCTATTGTACACACAATTTTCGTAAAAGATAAATCACACGATCATGAAATAGTGTAACAAATAATCAATTTGTATTTGATTTGTATATATGTGAGTATAATCCTCTGTATGAATCTTTACAATGAAAGAGTACAATAAATTCCTCTGATTCGATCTCCAAGAAATGTTACGATCCGAAGGGGCTATGAAGCTTGATCTCGAATCGTGCTTTGATGTCTCCAAGTTGAATGAATAGTTGAACGTGCTTGATCTGATGCGAGGGCCGTTGGCTTGATCTCAGACTAGATTAAAGGAGAATCCCTACTTTGATTTGAAGAAGTAGGAATAGGCCTTGATGAATAATGGAATTCTTGTGAACTTTAGAGATGACTTCCTATTTTGGCAGAATGTCAGTAGTGTTTTCTCTCTAAGTGTCCATATTTTTTCTCATATGAGAAGCCTCTATTTATAGGCAACTCAATAGTATTTAATTTGGAATTTTCTCTCAGCATTTATTGAGAGTTGAATTATGAATTTAATTTGATATTTCATTTAATAAGAACTTTCAATATTGGTCTTTTCTTCTGACGCTGCCATATGGCTTTCTTTATTTGATGTTGCCACATGGCTTAATTTCATTCGCTGATCGTCGACATCATCAATTGGAGATTAATTTGATCACAAATGTTTTATCATAAACAATCGGACAGTTGTGAATACATCATAAAATTTTGATGTCTACAAATGCCCCCACTTCAAGATTCGGCTTTGCGCCTTTCTGATGCAAGGAAGACGAGGCTTGAAGTATTCTTTTATTTTTTTATTTTTTTATTTTTTTTATAATGGACTTGGTTTTACAAGTACACAAAGCTTTCATCCAAGTGAAATATGGCATTCTTTCATCCCAATGTTGTATATTACAGCTTTGCCATCCAAGATGTCTTTTGGTTGCACTTTTTTTTTTTTTATATTTATTTATTTTACACTGGGGTTTCACTTTCACGGGCCTGGTCACACACAAGGGACATCCTCTTTGGAGTGCAAGCCCACCTTAGTTTTGTTAGGCAAGTCGGTTCCGCAATTGTCTTACTTAGCAAGCATGTCTTTTCTTTAGCCGCACTCTCGCGAATCACTAGGGCTTCTTGCGAGTGCCACCTCTATAAAAGGAGGTGATGTTTTATGGGTTAGAGGCAATTAAGCGCCTTTTTTTTTTATTTTTTATTTTTATGAGTTATATTTTTTTTCCTCAGCCGTAGTAGGCATTCTTCCTCTTTTTCCATTCTTTTTTGTGCTTATCTTTGTATTTTCTTTATTATTATTTTGTGCTGAACGACTTGATTTACTTTGTACAAGTCATAGAAGTTGGCAATGCGTGAGCCAAGCATCAATTTCAAGTGAGTTAGCCTCCTGTCCTTCTTCTCACGGCGTCTAATGGATTCGAGCAATAGTGGTCCTTTTGTCACCTCTAGACTCCGGGTTTGTAAGCTTCATCAGCGCATCCTTCCATCATTACGAGAGCTTCGTCAGTGCATCCTTCCATCAGCGCAAGAGCATTGTCGGTGCACCCTTCTAACTACCTTTAACATTGCCTTGGTAGCACGAGAGCTTTGTCAGCACATCCTTCCATCATTGCAAGAGCTTCGTCGGCACATCCTTCCACCAGTGCACCCATCAAACGAAAGCGTTGTCGATGCACCCTTCAGACGGCCTTCACCATTGCCCTGGCAGCATGAGAGCTTTGTCAACGCATCCTTCCATCACTGCGAGAGCTTCGTCAGCACATCCTTTCATCAGTGCGAGAGCTTCGTCGGCGCATCCTTCCATCAACGCAAGAGCATTGTTGGTGCACCCTTCTGACTGCCTTCACCATTGCCCGGGTAGCACAAGAGTTTCGTCAGCGCATCCTTCCATCACTGCAACAGCTTCGTCAGCACATCCTTCCATCATTGCAAGAGCTTCGTCAGCACAACCTTCCATCAGAGCGACAGCATTGTCGATGCACCCTTTTGACTGCCTTTACCATTGCCTTGGTAGCACGAGAGCTTTGTCAGCGCATCCTTCCATCAGTGCGAGAGTTTCGTCGGCGCATCCTTCCATCAGTGCGAGAGCGTTGTCGGTGCACCCTTCTGACTGCCTTCACCATTGCCCTAGTAGCATGAGAGTTTTGTCAGCGCATCCTTCCATCAATGCGAGAGCTTCGTCGGCGCATCCTTCCATCAGTGCGAGAGCGTTGTTGGTGCACCCTTCTGACTGCCTTCACCATTGCCTTGGTAGCACAAGAGCTTTGTCAGCACATCCTTCCATCATTGCGAGAGATTCGTCGGCACATCCTTCCATTAGTGCGAGAGCTTCGTCAGTGCATGCTTCCATCAGCGCGAAAGCGTTGTCAATGCACCCTTCTGACTACCTTCACCATTGCCCTGGAAGCACGAAAGCTTTGTCAACGCATCCTTCCATCATTACGAGAGTTTCGTCAGCACATCCTTCCATCAGTGTTAGAGCTTCGTCGACGCATCCTTCTATCAGCGCGAGAGCGTTGTTGGTGCACCCTTCTAACTGCCTTCACCATTGCCCTAGTAGCACGAGAGCTTGGTCAGCACATCCTTCCATCATTGCGAGAGCTTCATCGGCGCATCCTTCCATCATTGCGAGAGCTTCGTCGGCATATCCTTCCATATGTGCGAGAGCTTTGTCAGCGCATCCTTCTATCAGCGCGAAAGCGTTGTCGGTGCACCCTTCTGACTACCTTCACCATTGCCCTGGTAGCACAAGAGTTTTGTTAATGCATCCTTCCATCATTGCGAGAGCTTTGTCGGTACATCCTTCCATCAATGCGAGAGCTTCGTCGGCACATCCTTCCATCAGCGCAAGAGAATTATCAGTGCACCTTTCTAAATACCTTCACCATTGCCTTGATAGCACAAGAGCTTTGTCAGCGCATCCTTCCATCATTGTGAGAGCTTCGTTAGCACATCCTTTCATCAGTACGAGAGCTTCGTTGGCGCATCCTTCCATCAGCGCGAGAGTGTTTTCGGTGCACCCTTCTGACTGCCTTCACCATTGCCCTAGTAGTACAAGAGCTTTGTCAACGCGTCCTTCCATCATTGCGAGAGCTTTGTCAGCACATCCTTCCATTAGTGCGAGAACTTCGTTAGCGCATCCTTCCATCAACGCGAAAGCGTTGTAGGTGCACCCTTCTGACTGCCTTCACTATTTCCCTGGTAGCACAAGAGCTTTGTTAATGCATCTTTCCATCATTGTGAGAGCTTCGTCGGTACATCCTTCCATCAGTGCGAGAGCTTCGTTGGCGCTTCCTTCCATCAGCACAAGAGCATTGTCGGTGCACCCTTCTGACTACCTTCACCATTGTCTTGGTAGCACAAGAGTTTTGTCAGCACATCCTTCCATCAATGCGAGAGCTTCATCGGCATATCCTTTCATCAACGCAAGAGCGTTGTCGGTGCACCCTTCTGACTGCCTTTACCATTGCCCTAGTAGTACGAGAGCTTTGTCAATGCATCCTTCTATCAGTGCGAGAGCTTCGTCAGTGTATCCTTCCATCAGTGCGAGATCGTTGTCGATGCACCCTTCTGACTGCCTTCACCATTGCCCTGGTAGCATGAGAGCTTTGTCAGCACATCCTTCTATCAGTGTGAGAGTTTCGTCGGCGCATCCTTCCATCTGTGCGAGAGCGTTGTTGGTGCACCCTTCTGACTACCTTTACCATTGCCTTGGTAGCACAAGAGCTTTATCAGCGCATCATTTCATCATTGCGAGAGCTTCATCGGCACATCCTTCCATCAGTGCAATGGCTTTGTCAGTGCATCCTTCCATCAGCGCGAAAGCGTCGCCGATGCACCCTTCTCACTACCTTCACCATTGCCCTGGTAGCACGAGAGCTTTGTCAACGCATCCTTCCATCATTGCGAGACTTCGTCGGCACATCCTTCCATTAGTGCGAGAGCTTCATCGACACATCCTTCCATCAACGCAAGAGCGTTGTTGGTGCACCCTTTTGACTGCCTTCACCATTGCCCTGGTAGCACGAGAGTTTTGTCAGTGCATCCTTTCATCATTGCGAGAGCTTGGTCTGCACATCCTTCCATCAGCGCGAGGGCGTTGTCAATGCATCCTTCTGACTGCCTTCACCATTGCCCTGGTAACACAAGAGCTTTGTCAGAGCATTCTTCCATCATTGCGAGAGCTTCATCGACACATCCTTCCATAAGTGTAAGAGCTTCGTCGGCGCATCCTTCCATCAGCGCAAGAGCATTGTCGGTGCACCCTTCTGACTGCCTTCACCATTGTCTTGGTAGCACAAAAGTTTTGTTAGCGCATCCTTCCATCATTGCGAGAACTTCGTCAACACATCCTTCCATCATTGCGTGAGCTTCGTCGGCGCATCCTTTCATCAACGCGAGAGCGTTGTCGGTGCACCCTTCTGACTGCCTTCACTATTGCCCTAATAGTATGAGAGCTTTGTCAGCGCATCCTTCCATCGGTGCGAGAGTTTCGTCGACGTATCCTTCCATCAGTGCGAGAGCGTTGTCGGTGCACCCTTCTGGCTGCCTTCACCATTGCTTTGGTAGCACAAAAGCTTTGTCAGTGCATCCTTCCATCATTGCGAGAGCTTCATTGGCACATCCTTCCATTAGTGCAATAGTTTTGTCAGTGTATCCTTCTATCAGTGCGAAATCATTGTCGATGCACCCTTCTCACTACCTTCACCATTGCCCTGGTAGCACGAGAGCTTTGTCAACACATCTTTCCATCATTGCGAGAACTTCATCAGCACATCCTTCCACTAGTGCGAGAGCTTCATCGATGCATCCTTTCATCGACGCAAGAGCATTGTTGGTGCACCCTTTTGACTGCCTTCACCATTGCCCTGGTAGCACGAGAGTTTTGTCAGTGCATCCTTCCATCATTGCGAGAGCTTGGTCTGCACATCCTTCCATCAACGCGAGGGCGTTGTCAATGCACCCTTCTGACTGTCTTCACCATTGCCCTGGCAGCACAAGAGCTTTGTCAGAGCATCCTTCCATCATTGCGAGATCTTCGTCGACACATCCTTCCATCAGTGCGAGAGCTTCGTCAGTGCGTCCTTCCATCAGCACAAAAGCGTTGTTGGTGCACCCTTCTGACTGCCTTCACCATTGCCCTGGTAACACGAGAGCTTTGTTAACGCATCCTTCCATCATTGTGAGAGCTTCGTCGGCACATCCTTCCATTAATGTGAGAGCTTTGTCGGCGCATCCTTCGATCAGCGCAAAAGCGTTGTTGGTGCGCCCTTCTAACTGCCTTCACCATTGCCCTTGTAGTACGAGAGCTTTGTTAGCACATCCTTCCGTCAATGCAAGAGCTTCGTCGGCGCATCCTTCCATCAGCGCGAGAGCGTTGTCGGTGCACCCTTCTGACTGCCTTCACCATTGCCCTAGTAGCACGAGAGCTTTGTCGGCGCATCCTTCCATCAATGCAAGAGCTTCGTTGGTGCATTCGTCCATCAGCGCGAGAGCGGTTTCGATGCACCCTTTTGACTTCCTTCACCATTGCCTTGGTAGCACGAGAGCTTTGTCAGCGCATCCTTCCATCATTGCGAGAGCTTCGTCGACACATCCTTCCATCAGTGTGAGAGCTTTGTCAGTGCATCCTTCCATCAGTGTAAGAGCGTTGTCAGTGAACCCTTCTAACTGCCTTCACCATTGCCCTGCTAGCACGAGAGCTTTGTCGGCACGTCCTTCCATCATTACGAGAGCTTCGCCGGTGCATCCTTCTGACTAGCTCCACCACTACCTTTTTCTTGCAACCATCGGCGCAAGAGTTCCCTCAGCACATCCTCCTCACTGCCTTTGCCACTGCCTTTATCTTGCAACCATCGGCACGAGCGTTCCGTTAGCACATCCTTCTCACTACCTTTGCCCTTGCCTTCGTTTTGTGATCATCAGTACGAGAGCTTTGTCTGCACATCATTCCCACAACCTTCGTCTTGCAACTATCAGCTATCCTCTCTATGTCATGACACTGAGCCTTTTGACTTTAGGTACTCCAACTCCATGTATTTGCCGAGCTTAAACTGTCACAATGCCTTTGACGCTCCCAAAAGCAATGAACATGCACTAGTTCTGTGTGTCCCAATTGGTACCAAGAAATATTTTCTTGTTCATTGACCCCACTTTTATAAGGGAGAGTGCCCCACTTTCACGATTCCTATTGTTTTGCATGTAATAGTTTATGCCATATTTTTTACACGTCCCAAGCCTTAATTTCATGAAGAGCATGGTGGCATCTTTGTACACACATGATCTTTGCATTCAATAGGCAACATGCAAGCTCCCACTTGTCTTTGTCTTTACATGCATATATAGTTATTGCAACACGTACCTAAGATGCTCAAGCACTTGAATGTTGATATTGAATGAATAGCTTGCTTGTAGTTTTGAATCTCAATGCCATATGCTCTTCTTTGTAATAAGCCATTACTGCACGTGCTCCTTTTTTTTTTTTTTTTGGTATTATTATTATTTATTAGTAAAGAGCATTTGAATGAATAAGGTATTCATCCTTTCCTTTGGTTTGTTGTCAGGTGATTCAGGCTTGCCAACCCTTTGCTCGACTTGTGACTCTTCTACCTTTGCTCAAGTCGTGACCTCTACGAGCTTCGTCTTCTCCAAGTGGCTGCCATCAAGTGTGCTTCATCATGGTCATCTTTTACGACTCATCGAAGACTCTCAATGATTAATCTATCACTCTCTTGCGCTCTACGAATGAACCCCTGGAGAAAGGCGTCGTCTTGAAAGTCCATCCACTTGGTAGCAGTGTCCCTTCATCCTCGTCTACTGCCATTCCTCGTCCTCTGAGTCTATCTCAATGGTGGGTTGAATCATCTCACGAACTACACGACCCGACTAGAAAGGATTCGCATGTCGTTTTGAGGACGTTTACTTTGGCCTCTAACCTTCACTCAACCGCAGACCACATCAATCCATTTCCTCTCCTTGGTCGTCAGATAAGTGTGGGAGAAGTGCAATGGGCCCTACCTTCTTCCAAGACTCCTCCACTCCAATATAAGGGTGAGTTTTCCTACCTCCCTAAATATTGGTAGTGGCTAGAAGAAATATTGAGCCGCAATACTAAAGTCTTAAGTGATGACAATCTTTACAAGCCACTACTTGCATTATTATTCACATATGATCGGAACACCCATGTCTTGCAAGCCTTCCTAGAGTGTTGGTGTGCGGCTACGAACACATTACACACGTTTGTAGGAGAGGTCTCCATTAGCTTATGGGACTTACATTTGATCAATGGGCTTCCTATGTACGGCTCATTTTACAAAGAGGTCGTTCCAAACTCGAAAGACATATCATCTCTCCCCTCATGCTGTCGTCATCTATTTGTTGCCTTCCATCACTGAGTCTTGAGCTTGGTGGTTCGCACTTGGTCACTACGACCGCATGGGTGAAGTTTTGGTTCCATAGCGAGTCTAAATATCAGAACCCGTCGACTAGAAGGTCAATACAAAGGAAAGCAAGAGGCAAGCAATCTCATAACCCCTCTAGTAAAATTGATGCCCCCAGAATTCTGACTAAAGAAGATGAGGCTCCCTTCAATGTGCTCAAAGTGGAGAGAAGGCTTATAGAAGAGACTTGGTTAGTTGCTTTGATCTCGTGTTGGCTATGTGAGTTCGCTCTTCTCAACGAGGGACCAAACTTAATCAGGCCTAGTTTTTTTAAGAGCGTAAGTGTGATGGCTCGTGGTAAGAGATATTGCCTTGCAGTCCCAGTCCTAGCCAACATTTATAGGGGCATGAATGAAATTGTGTCTTCTAAATCTCCTAGTAAATCTGATGCCACTTTTCCTACACACCACTTGAATGCTTGCTTGGCCAATACTTTGACACTCACTTTGAACTTGAAGGGTCTCGTTCCAAGGCTGTTCTGTGCATGTTTAGATACTCCGAAGAAGGTGCAGCCAAGCATTATGACGAGGTTACTGCCCGTAAGCTATTTCATGCCATTAGTAGCTTCAAGTTTCATCACTTGGGCCTTTTTAAAGGCCATCAAGAGATTTTGGTGGATGATGACAAGCTACCTAGCTCTTATGCAGATTACTTCATCAGCCAACGCTCTAGCTACTTGGCCTCTCATCGCAGAAATATATGTATAGTTGAACCATATAGCCCTCATCGCTTTGGTCAACAGTTCGGTTTCAATCAAAACATCCCTGGGGAGCTTAATGAGGACTTTCGCACCGTCACCTTAGAGCAATTGGTATGCTTCTGGCGCCAATGTCTTCGTCTTGTTACCAATTCAAAGTTCTTGATCCCTGCCCACCCATCTAAGCACGGGGCTCCATGCACAAAGGACTATACGAATTGGTGGGCTAGAAGATCTGATGGTTTCTTTTCAAGTAGGGCTGAGCAACCGATTGGGAATGTTAACCTAAGCAAGATAAGACTCAAAATAAAATAGCCCAATGAAGTAGTTGAGCCCGTGAAGCGCCGAAGCGATGGGAAGCCCTCTTTTGGGATTTCGGAGGCTACTGATGAGTCTTTAGGAGGAGCGTGCGTGGACAAGGCACATTCTCCTAAGCGTGGGCCTTCTTGCATAGTCTTAACACCTCAAGATGTGGAGGTGACCAAAGGAAAGGATTCGTCAGGTTCCGAGCGGAATAGTGGCAACTTAGATTTTCATTGGAGATGCAAAAGGTAGAGGGACAATCCCAGCAAGAATTTGGATATAAGGGGGTCACCCAGGCAACTGACCATGGTGTCAATATGGATTCACTTCCCGACCCTTCTAGTGGCAGTGCACAAGTGAGTCTTAATTCTCTTTTTGATGATTTTGATCTTGAACCCATTAAAGACCTTTGCTACCTTCACGATGACCTTGAAGCTATTTCTGGTATCCAAGAACTTTTTGAGAATGAAAATCTTGGTATTCTTCCAATGCAAGATGACAATTATCCTTCGAAAAGAGTAGGAGAGAAGTGTACCCTAGTTGCCACTAGCCCTTCTATGAGCGAGTTTTCCATTCAAGGTCCAACGGCCTTTGATGTGGCTACTGAGGAAATTGACCCATCACGTTCGGGGAAGACTAACGTCACTTTTCTTCCGACCCTATTCACAAGCCTTCAAGGGATGTGACTCGAAACAAATCCATTATGTGTAGTTCGAGCATCCCGGCCACTTCAACTATCATAAAGTTTGAACTCGATGATTTGATTTCGAAGGCCGATTGACAACGTGCAAAAATGTTAAGAGGGGATCTAATTGAGAAGGTCATCAAAACCCCTTTTACTTTTGTGACTTCACTTAGGGATGGAGTCGAGAAGATCCTTCAAGTTATCACACAAATAAAAGTTGTGGATGCGACACCTTTAAGAAAGTGTATTTCGAAATATATGGATGATGCAGACTGATATTCTTCCCTCCATCATGCTCTTTCACAAGGCATCGTGCCTGAAGACAAGGAATGGAAGCTTACCGACACTCGGCATCATCTCACTCTTGCCCTCGACTCTGAAGCCATTAAGATTAGTCTGAAAGTTGCAATCAAGGCGAACTTAGACAAGGCCTTAGCTAGAGAGATTGAATTGAAGAAGGAACTTAAGTCGCTTTCAATGCAAAAGGCAGAGTTTATAGCATCGAGCACCCTCTATGATGCATAGCTAGCCCAGCAACAAGTGATCATTTCTCAAATCAAGGGGGAGGTTTCCAAGATTGAGGCTACTCCAACCTTAGAAGCTTCTGATGATACAAAACTTAGAGAGCTACAAGGGTTACTAGAGACTAGCAAAGAGGAGTTGAGGCATTTAGATTGGCTAGGTTAATCTTTTTTTTATTTTTTTTTTATTGATGTAGTCATTACAATGTAACGACACCTATCTCATTATTAATAAAGAAATTCATTTATTTCCAAATCAATGTTTGCTCCCTTTTTTTTTTTTTTGGCATGAGCTAATATGATCAATTTTTTGAGAACATCCATTTTTTCTTTTTTGCGACTGTGCTTAGCAAAGGATGCTAGGCTACCTACGTACCCAAAAGGGATCAAGTCATAACGTAGTTCAAACGACTTATTATTATCAAATTTTTTTTTAAGTACATATGCGACTAAACTTAGTAACAAATACCAAGCTGCCTACGTACCCAAAAGAGATCAAGTCATAACGTAGTTCAAGAGAGTAGTTTGTCTAGGTCGCCTCTTTCAAGGTTTTTAACCTAGCGGGTTTTTTTTTTTTTTTTTTTTTTTTTTTTTTTTGTTTTTGTTTTTGTTTCCCTAACTTTTGCCTAGGTCGCCTCTTTCAAGGTTTTTAGCCTAGCAGGAATTGTTTTTTCTTTTTTTGGTCCCTAACTTTTGCCTATGTTGCCTCTTTCAAGTCTTTCAACCTAGCGGGAATTTTTTTTCTTTTTCTTTTTCTTTTTCTTTTTTTTTTTTTTTTGGTGGGCAGTTTAAGCTCTTACCAAGGAGCAACTTCAATACTTCATGCATAGTATCGCTTCAGGAACTTTGCATTTATGGGACCTACCCTCAAGCCATCTCTGTCGACTATCTTGTAAGCACCATTAGTGTAGACCTCCTGCATGACATAGGGGTCATCCCATTTTGATGTGAACTTGTTCCTAATCTTGTGAGAGATGTTGATGGGTCTTCGCATTGCAAGTACTAGGTCCCCTACTTGGAAAGATTGAGGTTAGACTCTCTTGTTGAACGCTTGCGAAAGCCGCACTTGGTAGCATTCAAGACGTTGTTGAGCTTCCAATCTCTTTTCATCAAGTGCTTCCAACTCTTCGAGTCTTAATTGTGCATTTTCTTCATTTGTGAGCCCTTCTTGGATAGCAATTCGAAGTGATGGAATTTGTTGCTCTGAAGGTATGATTGCTTCGACACCATATACTAATGAATAAGGAGTGGCTTGCATGGATGTCTTGTATGTTTTTCGGTATGCCCATAAAGCTTCTCCAATATTTTCTTGCCAATCCCTCTTTGAGCGCTTTACTACCTTTTTCAACAAATTGCAAAGCGTCTTGTTGAAAGCCTCAACAACACCGTTGGCTGGTGCATTATACATGGATGACTTGTATTGCTTGAACTCAAACTTCTTGCATAGTTGGGTCACCATACTATTGTAGAATGGCTTACCGTTATCCGTGATGATATAGCGAGGGACACCATACCGATAGATCAAGTGAGTCCGGATGAAGTTCACTACATTTTCCTTTTTTACTTCCCTGAGAGGTATGGCTTCCGCCCATTTAGAAAAATAGTCGCTCGCAGCTAATATGTACAGGTGACCCCCCAATGACTTAGGCAATGGTCCTACAACGTTGAGTCCCCATGCATCAAAAGGCCAGGAGCGACTGTAGGGTGCAGGGGCTCCAACGGCTGATGGATGTAGTTCACATGAAGTTGGCATGCTTCGCATGTCTTTGCATAGTTCATACAATCTTTGACCATGGTGGGCTAATAATAATCCATTCATTTTATCCAGTGATACAATTTGGGACCAGACTGATGGGCGCCACACACTCCTAAATGAGCTTCTTCCATGGCTTGATCACCTTTTTCCATGCCAAGACATCGTAAGAATAGTCCATCGAAAGACCTCTTGTATAATGTATCTTTGTAGTGTATAAAATGAGGCACCCTTCGCCGTGCCTCAGTCTTGTGGCGGGGATCTTCGGGTAGCTTACCATGTTCCAAGTAATCAATTAGGGGTTGGCGCCAATCCTCATCCTCCACTATAGATATTGATATGGCATTCGTCGCACTCGCGTATATTTCTATGTAAGAGAGCACCCAATGGTTGCAGACAGGGACATTTTCCTTTTCACCCTTCGACAGAGCCAACGTGGTGGCTAGGTTGGCTAGAGCATATGCCATCCTATTCTCATTTCTAGGGATATGCTCCAAGGAAACTTCGTCGAACTTCTCAATTAGTCATGTAGCCATCTAAAAGTAAGGAATCAAACCCTTATGTTTAACTTCATAATGTGTCAAAAGTTGATTGATTACCAACTTGGAATCGCCATAGACTTCTAAGTATGAGATCTTCATATCAAGGGCTATTTGGAGGCCTGCAATAAGGGCTTGATACTCAGCAATGTTGTTTGAACATGGTTCACTAAGCACAAAGGCAAATGGTAATACTTGTTTCTGTGGCGACACGAAAACAACCCCAGCACTAGATTCTTCTTGCTGCGCGGCCCCATAGAAGAACATCATCCAAGGTGGGAGGACTTTAGTGTACAATACATCTTCATCTGGAAAATCATCTAAGAGCTCCCAATCGGCAAGAATAGGATGATCAGCAAGGAAATTCACTAGTGCTTGTCCCTTAATGGTCTTTTAGGGCACATATGCCATTTCAAACTCTTGAAAGGCCACTGCCCATTTTGTCAACCGTCTAGACATGATTGCCCTAGACAAGATGCATTTTACTGGATCTATCTTTGCAACCAAGTGTATTATGTGTGCTTGCATGTAGTGCCTTAATTTTTGAATGGAGAAGAAAAGCGCAAGACACATCTTATCTATTGGAGAATACCTCAATTCTACCCCAGTTAGCTTTCAACTAAGGTAATACAATGCTTTCTCTTTTTCTTCTTCATTTTTCTGAGCTAAGAGGGCCCCAAATAATTGTTCTTGTGCAGTAATATAGAGCACTAGAGGTTTTCCTGGTATAGGCACTCCTAAGACGGGCGGGTTAAGCAGATACCTTTTAATGCTCAAGTGCATTCCTGCAAGCCTCATCCTATTCAAAGGTGGCATCTTTCCTCATCAATCGACTGAATGGTTGACACCATCCTACTAGATTCAATATGAAATGTCGAATGTATGCAAATGGCCTTGTAAGCTTCGAAGCTCTCGTAGGTTCTTTGGTTCTGGCATCCTTTGGATAGCGTCTATTTTAGATTGATCCATTTCAATATCTCAATGTCGAACAATAAAGCCTAAAAACTTTCCAGACGTGACGCCAAATGCGCATTTGAGAGTATTCATTTTGAGTTGATATTTCCTTAGTCGATTAAATACAATGCACAAGTCTCGTAAATGATCCCCTCTTTTCTTTGTCTTAACACTAAATCGTCAACATAACATTGCACAATTTTGTAGAGTATGTCATCGAAAATTAGTTGCATTGCCCGTTGATATGTTGCACTGGCATTCTTAAGCCCAAAAGGCATCATCTTATAACAATAGATCCCC
This sequence comes from Quercus lobata, assembly GCF_001633185.2. Lineage (NCBI taxonomy): Eukaryota > Viridiplantae > Streptophyta > Magnoliopsida > Fagales > Fagaceae > Quercus > Quercus lobata. The sequence goes on along the minus strand of NC_044907.1, from coordinate 73,189,628 downwards.
TTTGGAGTTCGAAAAGTGGTGAGCTCTTCATCCTCGAGTGTTATTCAAATTTGGTTGTATCCTGATGAGCCATCCATGAATGATAATACTTCATGACCAATAGTCGCATCAACCATAAGCTCTGTATTTGGAAGTGGGAAGTCATCCTTTGGGCACGCTCTATTCAAGTCCCGAAAATCAACACAAACTCGAATTTGTCCATTCTTCTTTTTGACAGGGACAATGTTTGCAATCCACTTTGGGAATTGTACCTCCCGAATGAATCCTGCCTGCTCGAGTTTGTTAACTTCTGCCTTAATTTGTGGGAGGAGTTCCGGTCCAAAGCATCATTGGGCGTACTCCTTGCTTTATTGCTAATCGGTGAACTGCAATTATTGGGTCTAAACCTGACATCTCCTTGTACGTCCAGGCGAAAACATATTTATACTCCATTAAAAGCTTAAAGTATTTAATTTCTTCCTCCAGTGTCAAAAGCGAACTCACGTAGATTAGGTGAGGTTCCCCGTCAGTCCCTAAGTTTAATTCTTTGAGCTCATCTACAGTTGCTTGCCCCCCGTCTTCTATTGCTTGAGGGGCTTCATTTGGTTCATTATTTGATGCATCTAATTCGGAATCGGTTTCTGCTGTCACATGGCAAGAAGGAATGACTAGTGTCTTGTGATCCTCCTCCTCATCGTCAACTTGCTTCTCAAGCTCTCGTGTGTGCACAATAGTCCGCTGCTTTACTTTAAGGGAGTTTCCTGTACTAACTTCTACAATCAACTCATGTTTCTTGCACGAAGGGATAAGTTTGTAGGTTTCGGTGCCATTTCTCTTTTGTAGGCCACTTTTCCCCTCCTTAGGTCATGGAGTGTCAGTTAAGCTACTCATAAACCCAAGCCTATCAAATGCCGACCTACGTGTACGTGAGGTTCCTTCCTTTGTAGGGAGAGAAATGCTTAATCTATTAAATACTAACTCTCGAGGAGTAGATGTTCCTAGACGGTCAAATACAGAAGATTCTGACACAAGCTTCGGCTTCCCCTCCTCCTTAACTTCAAAGGTAATGTGTTGTGATGTCGCCTTTTTTCCTTTCCCTTTGGTTGAGATTCGAACTGGCTTTTGTGATGAATACCCTAACCCGATTCTAGGAATCTCAATCGCATAGCCTTGTTGCTTCAGTTTGTTTTGGGTCGATTTAAGCCCATGTGACTTCTCTTCCACGTAATTTGAATAAAGTTGCCCCAATTGCGGAGGGTTTTTGAAATCATAGCCTAATTTTTCCAAAAGTTTATATGCTTTAGGGTTGAAACCCTCTTCTGTTCTTCTGACTGGCAATGAATCTTCTTCAACAAGGTTACACGTGGCTCTAGTGAAACCCTTGAGTGGGGGTTTTATTGAAGCCACTTGGTCTAACTTTGGTAATGGCAAGGTGAAATCACTTTTAAGGATAGCGATATCTTCCTCTTGAAGAGGCTTTTTGCACTTATCCTTAGTCTCCATCGTCAATTCAAATGGGGATTGCCCTTCCTTCCGTTTAGACGCGGGCACATATCGTAAGACCATGGGTGCCTCTTTCTCCTCTTCACGAAACTTCTGTCTCACTTCAGAGTTAGTTTGGGGACCTTCCATGAGGGGCTCGCCTCCTTCCTTACATTTTTTCTTCTTGTGGTACATCAGAAGTTGTGTCACAATCCAAGTAAAACTTGGCTTCTGCAAAGTGAGATTCTGCCGTTGTAAATGGTTGCAAATCTGTTGTCACCACTTTTATTTGCTTGCCATCGCAATACTTGAATCATTGATGTAATGTGGAAGGTACAACACCATTCCCATGAATCCACGATCGTCCTAACAAGTTATAAGAAGCCTTCAAATTGATCATGTGGAAGAGAGGTCTTGCTTTCAACTCATCAATAGTCACATCTAACCAAATCATGCCGATTGCCCTTTGACCTTCTTGATTGAAGCCCTAGATGATGAGTTGAATTTTGGATAACTCTTCCACGGATATGCCTAGGCGTCTCATTGTTCCTTTGGGCATTATGTTGACGGCAAACCCGTCGTCTATTAGGATGCGGCTTACTCTTTTCCCTTATATGTAACCTGAGACAAAAAGTGGTCAATTGTGTGGTTTGAAGCCCAATAGGAGATCCTCATTGACGAACATCACCTTGTCATGGCAGTGAGAACATAAAGCAACTGCTTCTTCCAAGGCATGGGTTTCACTTCCCTCTTCCTTGGTTACTTTGGTTTCTTCAAGGTTCACTTTTTCCTCCTTTTCGACGAGGTCTTCTTGATCATCAGCATCATGGCAAGAGGCCATGTAAGTGGTTGTCATTAGGCCCTCTGTAAGAAAGCCTTTAGGGAAAAACTCATGCAGTGAGGCCGACAAAAGGCCTTCTTTTTGCAATAACTCATTCGAACGAGCTCCCCTTCTTTGTTTCTTCAAACCATTTGTCCATTTCCCCTTGGAAGCAACCTTTGAATCACTTGCTTGGAGTTCCCTTTTCTCGTAAGGAATATAGGGCTTTGGGTTACATTGCTTTCGAAATCTCTTGTAAGTCATAAGTGTCCAGCCCTCTTCGTCACCTACCAATTCGTTGCTAGCTCTATCATCTTAAGGGTTGAAGCATGCCGTATGCATAGGCTCAAGCGTTCCAAATTGGATGTGCTTGCGATATGCCCTTGATGTTGATGGCAAGGTGGACCGCACTTCCATTGGAGTTGGTGACTTCACAGAAATTAGGGATCCCACAACGAACGTAGCATGATTCACCTCAGCAGTTTCATCTAGGTCTAAAAGAATTTTACCCTCCTTTGCAAGCCTTAGGATAAGGTCCTTCAAAACAAAACATTTTTCCACAGGGTGACTTATAACTCGATAGTATACGCAGTATTTTGTGTCGTTGGTACATCCTATTTCCTCTGGACGCTTGCATTCTGGAAGCTTGATCACATTCTTCTCTAATAAGTCCTCAAGCATGCCTTGAACATCGGCATCTAGAAACGGATACGTCTTTTCTTCCATCTCCTTCAAAGTCAATCAGTGCTTCTCCTGCTCTTGCATTGGACCGGCCCTTTTCTCCATTCTCTTATTCTCTTTACTGGAGATCTTCATAGGCTTCACAGCAATGGCCATAGATTCCTTAACCATGGATCTAGAAGACTTATCCACCCTCCTCATATCTTTCTTCTCTTTACACTGCTCGTCAACAGGTAAACCTTTTTCTCCATGGCTAGACAAGCTAAGCTCCATGTCATGGGCTTGGGTAGCAAGTTCCTCAAAGGTGTGAGGTTTAATTCCTTGGAGGATGTAAAGCAACCCCCAGTGCATACCTTGGATGCACATCGCCACTCCTAAAGACTTGGAAAGGCGATCTTTGCAATCAAGGCTTAATGAGCGCCAACGATTGATGTAGTCTACCACTAGTTCATCTTTCCATTGCTTTGTGTTGGTTAATTCTAGCATGCTTACGGTATGTTGGGTATTATATAAAAGATTCGAGAATTCCTTTTCCATTTGCTCCCAACTATCAATGGACTCAGGCTCAAGATCCATGTACCAATCAAAGGCGTTTCCTCGGAGAGTATGCACGAATTGCTTAGTGAGCAAGTCCCCATCCGTACCGGCATTATTGCAAGTCTCGATGAAATGAGCGATATGTTGCTTTGGATTCCCTTTCCGTTGAATTGTTGAAACTTAGGAGGTTGGTAACCTGCAGGCATCTGTAAAATGTCAATCCTCTTAGTGTATGGTTTTGAATACATCAGAGAGCTTTGTGGTACCCCACCATATTGAGCTCGAATGGTGTTCGTTATCATGTCCTACAACTGCTGAACCGATAGAGATGAAATTGAGGTAGAGCTCTCTTGTGGAACATCAGCCTTCTTTGGAGAAGATGTATGAGCTCCTTGGGATGTATGCTGATGCGTGTGAGAATGGCCTTTGCTGGACTCCCCTCAATTCTGAACTTCAAGCTTGTTCATAAGCATGGCGATTTGAAGATCTTTCTCCTCCATGGTCTTGGTAAGCTTAGCTATAGTATGTCCCATTTCAACAATCATTTTGTCAATGGTGGCAGTCTCTGTCACCATGGCTGCCATAGCTATTGTACGAGAAGAATTCTTTGAGAAGATAGATGAAGTGACTTCTTGAGGGAATCCTTGGGAAGAACCTGACTGTGAAGCAGTACTCGACCTAACATCTAATGCAGAATAGTGATATTCGCTCCCTATCGTTTATTCCTTTAGGGCGAATGCTGAATCTCCCCTCCTAGAGGAAGTGTGCTTTCTTGTCCTCAAAGTGCTCAAGGAGATCACAGTCTTTGGCTGGGCTGGGGCACTTATGAGTTTGGTCACAGGAGCCTCTCCCTCAACTTCTCGTGATGTGAGGAGCCTTATTGCCTTAGCTTTGTTTCGAGTCATAGGACCTGTGGAAGTATTGTTGCTTGTTGACCCCCAATGCTTTTGGTAGCATTCTTGGGAATCTGAGACTTCTTCGAGGCCATTGAACTTGGTGGATTGGAGACTTGAAGATTTCTAGGATGGAGAAAGAGATGAGAGGTAGAGTGGTCCCTCCGAGCGTGCTAGAAATTTGTACACACAATTTTCGTAAAAGATAAATCACACGATCACAAAATAATGTAACAAATAATCAATTTGTATTTGATTTGTATATATGTGAGTACAATCATTTGTATGAATCTTTACAATGAAAGAGTACAATAAATTCATCTGATTCGATCTCCAAGAAACATTATGATCCGAAGGGGCTATGAAGCTTGATCTTGAATCGTGCTTTGATGTCTCCAAGTTGAATGTGCTTGATTTGATGCGAGGGCTGTTGGCTTGATCTCGAACTAAATTAAAGGAGAATCCCTACTTTGATTTGAAGAAGTAGGAATAGGCCTTGATGAACAATGGAATTCTTGTGAACTTTAGAGATGACTCCCTATTTTGGCAGTGTTATTAGTGTTTTCTCTCTAAGTGTCCGTGTTTTTTCTCATATGAGAAGCCTCTATTTATAGGCAATTCAATAGTATTTAATTTGGAATTTTCTCTCAGCATTTATTGAGAGTTGAATTATGAATTTAATTTGGTATTTCATTTAATAAGAACTTTCCATATAGGTCTTTTCTTTTGATGCTGCCATATGGCTTTCTTCATTTGATGTTGCCACGTGACTTGATTTCATTCGCTGATCGTCCACATCATTAATTGGAGATTAATTTGATCATAATCATGAACAATCGGACGGTTGTGAATACATCATAAAATTTTGATGTCTACACCTACATTATGCCCAGACTCTGGCTCCATCATCCAATCTCAACATAAAGCCTGCTATAAGTGGAGACCAAGGATCCATTCGAACCCTTATTCACATAAACCTAATGTTGCATGGTGGCCTATCTTCGAAATCCACTCTTTCACATAAAGCCTGCTATCAGTGGAGATCTCATGTGGGAGAGCATGAGGTTCTACCAAGTAGCACATTCGTTGAGCTTCTCTCATTTAGGTTTCCACCTCATCAAAATTTACATTTATGTAAAACTTTTAATTCATTGAATGTGTCAATGAAGTTAATACACATTAATTATATATAAGTATGTACTAATTATATATATATATATATATATATAAGAATTTTATATGGTTTTAACTCCACAAGTATAAGTGTTTGTGGAGTGTGAAGGGCAAGGCCTAGAGTTCAAGTCTCTAGGAGGGAGCTTCACACACATATACACTTAGATTATGCTAGAGTAGAAATTCTATCTTATATAAAAAATATATATATATATATATATATGGTTTTTTTCTTAAAAAATATATATAGGAAAGAAAAAACATCACGTGAGAGACCATAAGATTCTGTTATGTGGCGCTTTGTAAGAGTAATTTTTCATTTAGCTTTACACCTCAACTTCTTTACATATTTGGATTATAATAAAATTCTATTAATAGAATATCACTATTTTCACTGACTATTTAACTTACCATTATCGTACTTCAATAACATAAACGTGACATCATAAATTTTAGATGATATTTCCATAAGCCAACTAAACATTTACATTTTTCTACCAAAAAAAAAACTAAACATTTACATGAAATTACAAATTTTTTATGCTAACTCCAAGCCAATATAGAAACAAAAATTATGATTAAAAATTTAAAAAAAAAAAAAAAAAAAAAAAAAAAAAAAAAAAGAAGAAGAAGAAGAAGAAGATTAAACAAACAATCAACTTATTACACCACATTTTTTTTTGGAGAAGATATTACACCACATAATAACTAGTTTCTAATTTATGTAACTTTTTCTCTATAGTTTAAATTCTTCATCCCCTTAATTTTGTATTACATCATTAATTTAACAAAAATCTCTTCGTGTTATTGCAACATTACTTCATGTTATTACTTTAAAATATTTTGAATATTCTATATAAGTTTTTCACATAATAGCTTAAAACATTATCCATGCATTGCGTGGGACCACGGCTAGTATAACATAAAATTTAGATCCCACAACTTGTTGATGCACACAATGATGACAAATGGCATAACATTTTATCTATTTAGAATGATGTGGACAAACAATGCCACATGGCAAATAGCAATTTACCTATAATATAATGACACTTCCATGATCGAAAATTAATGCCATTGAGTATTTCATTACTGGAAGAATCAAACGAGATTTTAATGATCATTTTAACTAAAATATAAAATTCCAAGAAATGTATTACAATATGATAACAAACTACAATTTATAAACAAACCAAACTCCCTAATATAATATAAGCAAACCAAGTACAAAAAAGTTACAAATATTGTCTTGAAAATATAAACACACCAAAACGTTAAAATAAAAGCACACTTATATGAAACAAAATATATAAAAAAAAACTATATGAGTAATCATTCAAATGACAGAAAGTCATTTTATGATTTTATCTCAAGTTATGCCCAGTTCGTTTTTGAATCTGAGGCCAGTGTCAAGTTTTATGTCCAGATTCAGGTTAGGAGTTTTATCTTGAGTTGGGCTCCAAATGGGACTTCCAATTGGATTGTATTTTGGGCTTGTGATTGGAGTTGGGCTAAGGTTTTTAATAGCCTTTCTAAGTGGACTAGGGTGTTTGGGTTGAGGCCTTACAAACTTACAGGTTGTTTTGAGGATTCTAGGGCACCACGGATTGGATTGAATCGTGGATCTGAAGTAGGTTTAGAAACCTTTTTACACAAATTGGTGTCACTTAACGGTGTTGGCTACAGAAAGGCATCTTGCTAATCATGTGCCTTTCTAGTTTTTTTTTTTTTTTTTTTTTTTTTTAATTGTTGAAAGAGTTTCTTCTAGCAAGGTCGAAAAATCATTATTATAAACCAATTTAGGTATAGTAACTTAGATTTCTTAAGTTTTCCTCTTAAGATTCAGTCATGTGAGTACTTAACTAAAAAATACACTTCCATTTCATTAGAAAAAATCTACGTAGCAAAATCTTAATGAGTCTCACCTATAGAAATACTGTACCAAAATCTTGGATAAAATGACTTTGTTGTGGAACAGAACCTGACTGGGGTAGTGGGATCCATTCCTAACCAATTCCGAAAAAGTTTGCTCATGCTGCAGAAGGGAGCATCCCCACTTAGTGATCGACAACATGTTTGGCTTCTCCTGGGTTTGCGAAATTGTGTCGTTTGATTCCTAGGTTGATCTGTTTCTATTTTTTCATTATCTTGTTTTCCTGTGTTCTTCTCTATTTCCCATTTTTGCTGAAAATATTCACCAAGACTTGAAACTTCTCCGTCCTTTTGATCATTTGACTCTTATATCTTATCCCCAGACGACGTATTCTTTGGGGTCTGGTTCAATCAAAAATTTGAATTTTTCTTGTTCTTGTTTTATGATCTCAGTCTCTGCCTCGTCAGAAATATTTTCAGTTTGACTATGAAGTTATTCAATATTTTCCCAAAATCTCTCGTGCAATATGAAATCTTTGTGTACTTGGTAAATATTATGGGTAAAAGGCACTACACCAACCCCACTCACAATGGTAGTTCTTTAGGATATATACAATCTGTTGATGATAATTGTAATATGAAACAGATGTAACCAGTCATAAAATTTGTCCTATAATGGTTTGAAAAACCATGTTCAACAAATTAATGGAATGAGTGATTGTCGATGGGTTGGTGGAAAAGGAGGGTAGTTGTGATGATGATGATGATGATGATGATGATGATGATGATGGTGGTGGTGGTGGTACCGTGGTGATATGTTCTCTTTCTTACAAGCCATGGGCTCTACTACTGTAAAGAAAAAAAGTGGGCTGGGGCGTTACAACTACTATTGAAGGTTCCAATGGTATGGATGGTAATGCCGTTAGGGTGAGATCACCAACACAACAATATAGAGAAAATAATTTAACGTTCTAAATGAATAAGGAGTCTTGAAATTTATAGAATAATCTAACTTTCCATAGTTAGTAATATAGTAAGTGTATAATATGGTAAATGTGCGTACATCTATAATTCGGTATCATTCATGATGAGTGCATTTAGAAAAATTGGCAAAAAAACTAAGGAAATAGAGAAAGAACGTTACATGCATAGTACGTGAATAATTAATTTACTTTTTTTTTTAAATGCAACAAAAAAATACGGAAGAATTTGTCATATATATTTTTGGAGATAAATACAAAAATCTGTCTTATGGGCTATATAGAATATTCTAAACAATTTAATTTGAAATAATCTAATTTAATAAAGAAAATTATTTCAATAGTCATTAATAAAACTAATATTCATCCAAAAACTTAATCCAAGATCCTTCACTTATTAGTCATCACATATCAATCCGGATTTTTAAAAGACTTTTACCATTCAATCTGTCGAAAAGTGTGTTTTTTTTTTTAATCGTATCCTGATGTTAATAATAACTTAAATTAAATTAAAAGTGAAAATTATATACACATATGAGAAATACAATGTCCATAACATTTTCATAACATGTTGTGGACGTAGCACTTCTCCATATATATATATATATAGTAAATGTATATAATAGATTCAATAGAATATAATATTAAATCATATCCAGATATATGCAGGAAAAGAAAAAAAAAATCATATCCAAGTTTGAGGAGTGATGCAAATAACAAATAAATAAAAGAGAGTAAATTATAGATAGCACCTATATAGTATATAGTTGCATTGGAAATTGGAATAAGGAGGCACTTATCGTTTTTTATAGCAGTTGGATTGGTTTAGAATTTTTAGATTCTTACTTTCTATATACATGTGTATTTGTAGGCAATTATTACGTTACCCGAATACAATGGCAATTATACTTTTTGATTGAAAGAAACACGTTTATTTCTGTATAAATGGAAACCAAACGTCTAACGGGAGATTTTTTGATAATTACACACGTACATGAACAATACGCATATGTTACGCATATTAACTAACTGAGTAACTTTGTATTTTGTTATGGTTCACATGAATATATCTAATATTTTTAACAAATTCATATTGTGGGCTATTATGTATTTAGAGTAAGATATTTTATGCTATTTTATATTTTAATAGATGAACTTTTTCTATACGTTTCAATATTATAATTGAAAAATTAACAGAATTACCAGTAAACATAAACCTCCATATAAACATGCACATAAACATAAACCTCCATATAAACATGCACATAAACATAAACCTTTGATTTATAGTTGGAAAATTTAAATAAAATGTAACAACATTGCATGTGAGAACTCAAGTAAATTAATTTTTGAATTGTAGTATATTAGTATAATTGATAAATGTTATCAAATAATTTAGTGTAATCATGTGATTTCACAACATATATAAATGTACCTGTTATGTCCTTATTGATCCTTTATTACATTTTGAGATATCTAAAAGCATGGTTTTCTTTAAAAGTGAAATGAAAACAATTTTTTTTTTAGAAACAAAATAAAAAACAATTTTTTGATAATATATGACTAATATGAAAAATTTTGAAAAATATGCCATAGACAGGATAATGACACAAAGTTGTTAAAACTAACAAGACTTTTAAATTGTTTTGGTATGAGAATAGTTATACACATATCGTTGTACAAGTATTTTGGCTATAGTCATATTGATGAATTTTTTTACTTTGAAATAATTTGATTTAGTGATTTTCATGATAAAGTTTTGGATTAATTATCTTGATCCACGAGTTACAACGTGGTCCGACATTATCTCTTTATATATTATAGTTCCTTGTCTTCAAACCACAAACTTGTATACACATTTATTCTCATCTATTCTCAAGTTATATGTAGACATTTGTATTGTAGGACAACGTCAACCTTATATTACTCTCTCTCTCTCTCTCATGCATTAGAGTTTCTCTCTCATGCATTAGAGTTTGCAAAAATAAATGCAAATATTTCAACAAAATAAAGTTCAACTTATACTCGAAAGAATTTAAAATCTTTTACAGGTAACATCAATCTATAAAACTATCGACTTTGATTTAATTATTTGTTATTCATTTAATGAATTTAACCAAAAAAAAAATTAAACATAAATATGTACGTAAACATAAACAATAATTTTAAATATGTGAAAGAAATTAATTAAGTTTATACATTCACTCTCAATATTCATGTTTTTGTTTTAGGCTAGAGACAAAATATTGAGTGCTTTTAAGTCAGAACTAAATTTTGAGCAAGAAGAGGTTCAACATTTTTTAAACTTACATTTTTACCCCCAATTTTTTTTTTTTAAATCACATTAACTTCAAGATTTTACCCAAAATTATATTTTGATCAATTTTTTTTTTTTTTTTTTAAGATTATATTGGACCAACCTTATCAAAATAGCATTAAAACCCCCCCCCCCCAAAACATCCCAAAAATTTCATTGTGGCCCTTAACTTTGAAAAATTGTACAAAATTCCCTTTAGATAATAGAAATCACCATTTTAACTACAAATTTCACCAAAATAAATGAATGCCCCCAAAATTAATAAAATTGTCAAATGTCATTTAAATTGCTTTCACATTTCCTAAGAATCTACCTATGGTTTTTCTTTGTGTTGTGTTTCATGTAATTTGGCTCATCATAAGGATTGGACACTTCATGAAATCACATGTTGGAGCAGCTTTGACTTGACATCCTCTTAGCGAAGAACCAACTTAGTTGTAGCTAATTCAACAAATTCATTTTATCTTTCTGTCAAATAAAATTGGAATGGATGTAATATTGGATCACCATAAACTAAGAGTTCTTCACATGATTGATGTATATACCTTGGAAGCACACTTAGTGTAATGAGCCACAAACCCCATGTGAGTAAAATACATACAAGCACATGAGTGGTAGTGCATCTTGGAACACCAAGAGTTTGGTGCTACTTTATGGATGTCACTCTAACGTGAGAAATGACTTAAATCTTCACGATATTTCCATTGTGAAAATTGAATAATAATATTGAATTTTTTTTCACCATGTAGATGTAGTACAAAATCTCGCTGACTAACAAAGCTTGAGTGTTGTGTTGGAGATTTAGACCCTAGTTATGTCAATTAACCAATTGTAAAGCTACGTGAATTTATGCAACCAATTATGCTAACATGATTTAAATCTAAGCTAAACAATCACACACCATACTGCAAAACATAAAACAATAGAAATTAAATAATGCATTAATATGGTGACAAGGAGAAAACCCTAGACAGGAAAAACTTTATGAGGGCTTATTCATCAACTCTAAGAAAATAAATCCACTAAGATAAAATGGAAGTTTACAATAGATTTAACCCTAAATTTACTACTACCAAATGTAGACTTACTAATGTGATCGTGCACAGCTCCAAAATCGTGGACTCTTCTATTGTGGACTATATTTGGACATGAACTCTTGTTCATTACTTAAAGAAATCTCTTGAAGATTCTTCATTACAATAAGAAACCTCTTAATATAAAACACTTTATTATAAAATCAAAGTTATATCTCACAACTGGCGGATACATGCAAAGATGTCAAGTGGCACAACATTTGATCTATTTAGAATGATGTATAAAAATAATTCCACATGGCAAATAGCAATTTGCCTATAATTAAAACATTTTATTTGTGCCAATACATTTAATATATTTTTCATGAATCAATAATAAATGAAAATTTAAAACTCACCCTTAAACATTCACAATTGATTTGGCCAATATGGAAGAAAAATTTATTGAATATGGCCGGCAACAAACATTTATACAAGAACAAAGTTTAGCTACAAAATTAGTTGTACCCTAAAACTACAACATTACTCAATAAACATTACTACATTGTCTGAAAATCCAACCAATATTCTTTACTATATGATCTATAAACTTATATTTTATGCATAATTTAAAAATACAATAACTTGCAATTTAAACAATTTATTGATGGCATAGTTATTGATCTTTAATTTTTTAGAAAAGTTTGCAATCACAGAGGATATAAGAAGAAGATATAATCTAATGGTAGATTTATCAAAATTCATCTCTAATAAAAAAATATTGAGTAAGATTGTAGCTTAAGGTTACAACTAATTTTGTAACTAAACTTTGTCCTGTGTACAATCATTGAGGTTCTAACTGGAAACAAAAAAACTAATGTATGCCAATAAATTTTTTGTATGGCAACCAATTGTTCAAAGGCTCTTTTTTATTAATTAAAAACTTATTTTTATTTCAATATTACATCAACTGTTTCTCTCTTCACATTTCTATATACAAAATGACCATTTAAAATTATTGTGTGGACGGCTATTTCTTTGTATTTCTATATACAAAAAGACAATTTGAAATATACATCAATTCCAATGTAGAAGAGTGTTTCAAGTTTGAACACCTAAAGTGGGTTCTAGTTAGTTCAACTAATAAAGTCTCTGACGGTTGAATAAAAAATCTGGGGTTCAATTCTCATCTACACCAAAAATCGATTGGTGTCTTTATCTGATGATAACGAGTATTCTCAAGAGCGGATGTCATAGGTTGAAACTCTCTTTTTTTTAAAAAAAAAATTGAACACTTAAAGAGAGTTAAGTAAAATCTTTTCAGAAAATATAAAAAAATATATTGAGCATTAAGAGAATTACCTCTGCTTATGCCTCAAAGAGAAATAGGGGAGGGGAAGAGAAGACATTAATTTATGTTTTGTTTTGGTAACTGGGTTGTAAAAAAAATAAAGATATATGGTAATATCTAAAATTTTGGATGGAAGTTATTGTACCTGTTTTATGGTAGACGTCTTTTTTTAATTAAAAATAAAGAAGAAGAGAATTGAAAAACAAAAAACATGAGTTAGGACTAAGGAACCCACAAATTCAAAATAGAAGAAGAAGAAGAGATGATTAAGACTTGATAAAGGTATAAAAATTAAAATAATCATAATAATAATAAAAAATAGCTTAAAAATAAAATTGAAAACTTGAGCTTAGTGATTGAAGGAAAATGGGAGTTGGAGCAGTTCAAATCTCTAAATAAAGAGTAATACTATTTTGTAGGTAGTGTTTTAGTAGAAGTTAAAGATATATTTTTACCAAATTATCTTTTAATTTTGTCAATACTTAAATAGTAGTACTAGCCTTTGAACTGTTCTTTCTTTGTATTTCTATATACAAAAAGACAATTTAAAATATACTCCAATTCCTAGTGTAGAAGAGACTGAAGAGTGTTTCAAACTTAAATAACTAAAGAGAGTTAAGGAAAATATTTTAAGAACTATAAAATTATGTAAAATAAAGACAGAATTACAAACATGTGAGGAAGAAAATATAAAATATAGGACAATTTAGCTACAAAATTAGTTGTAACCTAAGGCACAACCTTACTTAATATCTTTTTATTGGAAATGAATTTTGACAAATTCACCTTCAAATTACATCTTCTTCTTATATTTTTCATACTTGCAAAATTTTTTGAAAATTAAATATCAATAGCTATGTCATCAATTAATTGTTTAAATTGCAAGTTTTGCAATTTAAAATTATGCATAAAATATAAGTTTATACATTATGCAAGTTTTTCATTCTTTTAGTGGGTATGGTACCCACCCAATCTTAGCTGCATATTTTTATTGTTTCAATCCTGACTATATATTTAGATTTAGTAGTAAACTTGTTACCGGTAGAATAGGTAGTGTATAAAAACAAAACCAAAAACCAAAGAAAAAGAAAGAAACGATAGAACGCAAGATCAGTTAAAAAAAAAAAAAAAAGAAGGGAGAGCGAAATAAAAAGACGGTAAAGAAGCATATTGTTCACCGCAAGCAATGTGCCACCACCACTGCCAACACTTACCATCCACCACCTTTAGATCATCCGCCGCTACTCTACCGCTAGTGAGAATTTTTTTTTTTTAGGTTAGATTTGATCTAGGTAATTTAGTATTGAGAAGCTAAGTGAGTTTTTTCTTTTCTTTTCCTGATTTTGGGTTAATTTGTTTGGCTTTCTATATGCCTATGTATTTGTAGGCAATTATTACGTTACCCGAATACAATGACAATTATATACTTTAAATGGAAGAAAAAAAAACACGTTTATTTCCATATAAATGGAAATCAAACGTCAAATGTGAGATTTTTTTTTTTTTTTTTAATTACATGTGTACATGAATAATACGCATATGTTAGGCGTACTAACTAACTGAGTAACTTTCTATTTTGTTGTGGTTAATATGAATATATCTAATATTGTTAACAAGTTTGTATTGTGTACTATTATGTATTTAGAGTAAGAGATTTCATGTTATTTTATATTTCAAGAGATGAACTTCTGCTATACATTTCAATATTATTATTAAAAAATTAACAAACTTACCTTTAAACATAAACCTCTATATACACATAAACATAAACCTTTGATTTATCGTTTGAAAATTTAAATAAAATGTACCTATATTGCATGTGAAAACTTCAAATAAATTAATTTTTGAATTTTAGTATTTGTGTACGATTGATAAATGTTATCAAATCATTTTGTGAAATCATGTGATTTCACAACATATAAATATATTTGTCATGTCTTTATTGATCCTTTATTCCATTTTGAGATGTCTAAAAATATGGTTTTCTTTGAAATTAAATAAAAACAATTTTTTTAGAAACAAAATAAAAACAATTTTTGATAATATATGACTTATAAGATTAATTTTAATGAAGAGGCCATAGTTGGGACAATAACACAAAGTTGTCAAAACTAACCATACTTTTGATATAGTTTTCGTATGAGGATAGTTATACACATATCATTGTACAAATAATTTGGCTATAGTCATATATTAATGGTTTTTTCCCTGTGAAATAATTTGATATAGTGATTGTTATTTAAAGTATCTTACACGTGTGAGCCTCAGCATTTATGGTTAGATTTCAGGTGTCTTAGTATATTAAAATTCACTCTCATCTATTCTCGTGTCATATGAA
This sequence comes from Quercus lobata, assembly GCF_001633185.2. Taxonomy (NCBI): domain Eukaryota; kingdom Viridiplantae; phylum Streptophyta; class Magnoliopsida; order Fagales; family Fagaceae; genus Quercus; species Quercus lobata. The sequence goes on along the minus strand of NC_044907.1, from coordinate 73,174,192 downwards.
GGTATTTGTATTGTACACCTTGACATCAACCTTATAGATCAATTTAAAAGAGTGATATGTGTGTGTATATATATATATATTTGTTCAAATCTCTCTCTCTCTCTCTCTCTCTCTTTAAAGTTTTTAAAAATAAATGCAAACATTACAATAAATAAATTTCAACTTATACTCCAAAGAATTTAAAATCTTTTATAGGTAACATCAAGCTATAAAACTATCGAGAAAAAAAAAAATATAAAATCTTTTTTTTTATATATTATCTCAAAAAAAAAAAAAAAAAAGTGGTCTAAAGTACTACATCAATCAATTAGGGAGTGAGTCTTCGGTTTATAAGCATCATTGGTACTTACAAAGATTAGGTCATTTTGTAAGTACTAGTGTTGTAAGTCTTGTCTTCTTACTCCCTTCTTCCCCATCCCTTATGTCTTCTGTCTATATTATCTCAAAAAAAAAAAAAAAAACAAACAAACAAACAAACGATATTTGGATTTAATTATTTGTTATTCATTGATGATTTTAACAAAACAATTAACCATAAACATGTATATAAACATAAACATGTATTTTAAATATATGAAAGAAATTAATTAAGTTTATACCTTCATTCTCAAATATGCTTTTTTTTTTTTTTTAGGCTATATGCATAACATAGAAAATATTGAGTCCTTTTAAGTCGGAATTAAAATTTGAGCTACAAGAAGAGGTACACTGTTTTTTTAACTTACATTTTGCCCTCCAATTTTTTTTTTTTTTTTAAATCACATTAACTTCAAGATTTTTCCCAAAAGTTTTTTAAAGATTACATTAACTTCAAAATAGCATAACCCCCCCCCCCCCCCTCTCCAAACATCCCAAAAATTGTATTTTGACCCTTAAACTTTCAAAATTTTCTCAAAATGCCCTTTAGATAATATAAATCACCATTAATAAAATTGTCAAATGTCATTTAAATTGCTTTCACATTTCATAAGAATCTAATTATGGTATCTCTTTATGTTGTGTTTCATGTGATTTGGCTCACCATGAGGATTGGACACTTCAAGAAATCACATGTTGGAGCAGCTTTGACTTTGACATTCTCTTTAGCAAATAACCAAATTAGTTGTAGTTAATTCAACAAATGCATTTTATCTTTCTATGAAATAAAATTGGAATGGATGTAATATTGGATCATTATAAATTAAGAGTGTTTCGAATAATTGATGTATATACCTTGGATACGCACTTAGTGTAATGAGCCACAAGTATGATTGCCCTTACCCGTGCAAGATAATTGTAACAAAGCCCATGTGAGTAAAATACATCCAAGCACATGAGTGGTAGCGCATCTTGGAATACCAAGATTTTGGCGCTGCTTGTACTTGATGGTTGTCACTCCAACATGAGACATGACTTAGATCTTCACGATATTTACATTGTGAAAATTGGGTAATAAAATTGAATTTTTTTTTCACCATGAAGATGCAGTAGAAAATCTCGCTGACTAAATAAGCATGAGTGTTGTGTTGGAGATTTACACCCTGGTTATGCCAATTGACCAATTTTAAAGCTAAGTGAATTTAAGCAACCAATTATGCTAACATGATTTAAATCTAGGCTAAACAATAATACACCATACTGCAAAACATAAAACAATAGAAATTAAACAATGCAGTGATATGGTGATGAGGAGAAAATCCTAGACAGGAAAAATTTTCCGAAGGCTTATCCACCAACTCTAAGAAAAGAAATCCACTAAGATAAAATGGAAGTTTACAATAGATTTAACTCTAAATTTATTACTACCAAGTGTAGGCTTATTAATGTGACCGTGCGCAACTCCAAAATTATGGACTCTTCTATCGTGGACTATATTTGGACATGAACTCTTGTTCACTACTTTCTTTTTCTTTTTCTTTTTTGAGAAACTACACTTTGATGAATATTATAAAGGTGCTGGTAAATCAGCAGCAACAAGTGACGAAGTATCTGGAGGAGCAAACTCCATCCAAATAGACAATGCAAAAGATAAAAAAGGCTCTCCTCGCTAAGGCATGTGCAACAACATTGCCCAACCTAACAATATGAGAGAAAGAATAATTCAAAAGAGAACTAGCTAAAGTACACATATCACTAATTAAATGACCAAAAGAAGAAGAAAGATTGACCCCATTTTTCAAAGAAGTCATAATGGTCTCCGAATCACGTTCAAAGGTAGTAGCCTAAGGCTACAACCAATTTTATAGATAAACTTTATTCTTTGAAATATACATCAATTCTAGTGTAGAAGAGTATTTTAAGTTTGAACACATAAAGTGAGTTCCAGTTAGCTCAACTAATAAATTCTCTGATGGTTGAATAAGATATCTGGGGTTCAATCCTCACTTACACCAAAAACCGATTAGTGTCTTGGTCTGATGATAAAAAACATTATTAGGAGCAGACGTCATAGATTGAAACTCTCTAAAAAAAAGTTTGTACACCTAAAGAGAGTTAACTAAAATCTTTTCAGAACTATAAACTAGTGTAAAATAAAGGCAGACATACAAACATGTGAAAAAGAAAACATAAAAAATATTGAGTAAAGAAACTTGCCTCTGCTTTGACCTCAAAGAGAAATAGAGGGAGGGGAAAAGAAGACATTTGTTTATGTTTTGTTTTGATAACTAGGTTACAGTTCCCAAAAAAATAAAAATATATGGTAATATCTAAATTTATGGATGGAAGTTATTGTACCTGTTTTATGGCCGAAGTGTTTTTTTTTTTTAATTCAAAAAAACAAAAAAAAAAATGAGTTAGGACTAAGGAACCCACAAATTCGAAAAAGAAGACAAAGAAATGGTTAAGACTTGATAGATGGGCTAACAGGAATCCTTCTCTTTTTTCTTTTTTCTTTTTTCTTAATCCTGACTTTTTTTTTTGTTAGGTGAGTCTCTCTCTTTTTCTTTTTTCTTTTTTTTTTATTTCAACGTGAGTCTTTTTCTTTTCTCTTGGATTTTTGAATCAGTGGCTTAGACGCACTGGAACCTTCCAATAATGAGCTGGTAAGGAATGATTACTTGAAGAATTAGGGAAGTACTGCCTTGTTGAGTTTTGGGTACTCTCTTCCTATTTTAATTTTATATTGTATAGGAATTGATCCTGCAGGAAGGGGATTTATCATTTACTTGTGTAGATGGATAGAGATGGAGGACAACACACATTTCTGCGCCTAGGCTAAGAGCTTGCACCGGTAAGGGGGCTAATCTTAGTTTTAGGCTTTTAGCCCATTGTGAGATGAGAATTTTTGTTTTTATATAGATTATCAACGTTTGAATTTGAATTTATATTGGACTTATTAGAGAGATAGAGTTTCACTCTTTGTTAAGTTTTGATTAAACAAAAATAATTTCGTTTAAAAAAAAATGATAATTATGAGTTTGAATTTAACTTGGACTTGTTAGAGAGATAGAGTTTCGCCTTTATTAAGTTTGGACTAAACAAAAATAATTATCATTTTATTTAAATATTGTGCTAACATGTAAAATTGTAAGAGTTTCAGAAGTTTCGGTTTTATATATAGTTAGTCACTAACTCGTTCTATGCACGAGAATCTACATATTTGTAAGGTAGACTAAAATAATTTTATAAAATCTTAAATTGATTAAGAAACTACACTATTGCATGATTTTCTCTTGTTTGACTTCAATTTGTGTTACAATTTGATGAAGGAGTCATTGCTTGAACGTGCATGGCTTACAAAAAACTTGTCAGACAATTTCAAATACTGTAAAAAAATAACTCAAAAATTCAGATACTAATTAAACTTCTAAAAAACCAAAAAATATTAAAGAATTAGATGATTCACTGCTTAGAAATTATTAAAACAAAACAAAATATATATGACTAAACAATAGAGAAATACAAAAGAAAGATAGGTTACATTCAAAAGAATAATTTCAATTATTGCAAGCTTTTTTATCTTATAAAAAACGGCTAAAAGAATTTGGTGGTTTATGTATGAAAATTAATTTTTAAAGAAGTTGCAGTAGAATTCTTCTACTATCGAAAGAAGTTGAACTTTATCAATAGTTGATGATTTTTATATTTATCCAAATAAAGCCACGTTTAGGATAATCTTAATATAGGATTTATTCAATTTTTTTTTTTTTTTATTATCAACATTTGAGTTTGAGTTTAAGTTAGACTTGTTATAGAGATAGAATTTCATTCCTTATTAAGTTTGGACTAAACAAAATTTTGTTTTAAAAAAATGATTGTGGGGGCTAGGGCCCAAAATAATGTATTGGGCATTGGTCCTTGTCTGAAGACACTAAGAAGTCCGAGGAGAGAAGCACGACTTAGATGATCTACGTTACAAGCCTCATCAGTGGGAGACAAAGGGAAGAAGGTCCGAGGAAGAACTCCTTCTCGGACACGGTAGACCCAAACCAAGTGTATACTCAAGCAGTTGAAGTACACCCCATGAACACGTGAGAGGGAAGAAAACTCAAAATATCTAAGGAAAAGCTGTCACCACCACATTAAATGCACTGTAACTACTTTTCTAGCCGCATTAATGTGGAGAAGACTCCTAAACAGTGCTGCCTTAACTGCTGCAACTCACAGAGGACTGAAAGAGGTGTCTGATGGGATGGGTACTCAAGTAAGGATCCAAGTGATCAACAAGTGTAAGGTCCAAATAATCAAGAAGAGCCTATTTAATGTGGAAAAGCCCCCATGAAGAGGGGGCAGAAGAAAGAAGGATAGAATACGAGAGTATGTTAAAGAACCCTAATGTGGTGATCTGTATTTATAAGTTAAATTCTAGTCTCCTTAGACGGAAGGTTCTTTGATCATAATAACTTTTATTCGTGTCTGATTGTTTCTTAACCCCATGCAAGCCGTTGCTCAACTCATTTAAACCTAGTTCTTTGACCCATACTCTACAAAATTCATTGTATTGGGCTTTTTGGACCAGGATTCCGTACAGTTCGGGCTTGGGCTCCAAACTTTGTCCCTACAATAATAATGATGAGTTTGAATTTAAGTTGGACTTGTTAGAGAGATAGAGTTTCACTCCTTATTAAGTTTGGACTAAACAAAAATAATTTTATTTAAATAAAATTATCATTTTATTTAAATATTGTGCTGATGTGGAAAATTGTGGGAGTTTCAGAGGTTTCGGTTATAATAATAATAAATAGCTTAAAATAAAATTGAAAACTTGAGCTTAGTGATTGAAGGAATATGGGAGTTGTAGCCGTTCAAATCTCTAAATAGAGAGTGGTACTATTTTGTAGGTGATATTTTAGTAGGAGTTGGAGATATATATTTACTAGATTATCATTTAATTTTGTTTCTACTTAAATGGCAAAATTTGCCAAAAAGTGAAAATTCTGAAAAATTTTAGCTGGACAGCACGCGTTCAAACTTATTTAGTTAGTTAGACTGTTTTTGAAAGTCGAGTTTGGCAAACTCGACTTTGGGCTGGAATACAGACACAATAGTGGCGTTTTTTTTAGTGGCGTCTGTTAGAAACGCCACTATAGGTTCCCTATAGTGGCGTTTTCTATAAACGCTGTTATAGCCACTAAAAAAAAGGCCACTATAGTGTCTGTTTTCCAGCCCAAAGTCGAGTTTGCCAAACTCGACTTTCAAAAACAGTCTAACTTACTAAATAATTTTGAACATGTGCCACGCGCCTAATTTTTTTCCAAGAATAGTCTATTTGGCAATTTTTTCCCTACTTAAATAGTAGTATTAGCCTCTGAAAAGTCCATTCCAAATAAGGAAAGACTCTTAAATAGTAGTACTAACCTACGCACATGTTCAAAGTTTTTTTTTTTCTAAATTAAAAAAATATTTTTATTTCTATATTGCATGAACTGATCTTTCTTTGTATTTCTATATTAAAAAAGCCAATTTGAAATATACTCCAATTCCAGTGTTGAAGGGTATTTCAAATTTAAACACCTCAAGAGAGTTAAGCAAAATATTTTTCAAAACTATAAAATTGTGTAAAATAAAGAAAGACATACAAACATGTGAGGAAGAAAGTATAAAATATATTGAGTATTAAGAAAATTACATCTGCTTATAGCTCAAAGAAAAACATGAGGAGGCACTACAAAAAACGGGGCCTGAAGCCGCGTTTTGGAGCCGCGTTTTTGGAAAACGCGGCTCAATAACGCGGCTTCATGCCGTGCGGCTAAATTTTTTTTTTTTTTTAAATTGTAGCTTGAGCTGCATTTCTAAAACGCAGCTTCAGAAATGCTTGAAACGTACTGTACAAGGATGGAGCTGCGTTTGAAATGCAGCTTCAAGTTTCAGTATAAACAAAAAAAAAAAAAACGAAACGTGGAATCCCTCACCATCGAAACAGAAAGCTGGCTCTCCGATCGCACAAAACCCTCACCGATCGCCCACACTCCCCTCACCGATCGCACATTCCCCTCACCGCTCCAACACAGTCCCCTCACCGCTCGCACATCCCCTCACCGATCGCAGACAACTCTCACTGATCTCAGACAACTCTCACCGATCTCACACTCCCCTCACCGATCTCAGCCCACTCTCACCGATCTCAAGCCTATGTGAATCCCCTCACTTCAACCCTATGTGAATCCCCTTCCTCCCTCCGCTCTTCCTCCTCTTCGTTTCCTTCTCATCGATCGCTGGCACACACCCATTCTCGCAAGGCCGACTAGCAGTAAGTTTTTCAAAATTTTTTGTTTTGATTCCTGTTATGGGGTTCCTATTTTTGCTTTACGGTTTCGATTTTAGGTTTAGGGTTTCGGCCGTCGATCTAGGGTTTTGATTTTGGGTATAAATGTTCAATTTCAATATTTGGTTTTATATTTCAATATTTGGTTTTGGAGATGTTTGATCGATGAATTCATATTGGGTTTATTCATGTTTGTCATTTTTACTTGGTGGGTTTTTGATATCTGTGTGTGTGTGTGTGTGTTGCTGCTGCTGCTGCTGCTCTGTGTGTGTGTGTGTTGCTTGTGCTGCTCTATGTGTGTGTGTGTGTGTGTGTATGTTGCTGTTGCTGCTGCTGCTGCTCTGTGTGTGTCTGTGTGTGTGTTGTTACTGGTGCTGCTCTGTGTTTGTGTGTGTGTTGCTGGTGCTGCTCTGTGTGTGTGTGTGTGTTGTTGGTGCTGCTCTGTGTGTGGGTATGTGTGTTGCTGCTGCTGCTGGTGTGTGTGTGTGTGTGTGTGTGCTGCTGTGTGTGTGTGTGTGTGTTGCTTGTGCTGCTGCTCTGTGTGTGTGTGTTGCTGCTACTGCTGCTGTGTGTGTCTGTGTGTGTGTTGCTGCTGCTGCTGCTGCTGTGTGTGTGTGTGTGTGTGTGTGTGTGTGTGTCGCTGCTTCAACTTCATGTTCTCTCAATTTTGCTTCAGGAACTCATGCCTTCTTTACCAAATTATGTTGAAGTTCATTTGAAGCTTTCATAGCTTGGGTGAGTAAGAAACATTTTTTTCTTTAAAGTATCTCCTCCAACTTTGCTCCTCAATCTAACTATCAATTATTATATCCGTTCTTTAGATTTGCTAATGCTGAATAAAGGATTGAAGAGGTAAAATGCGACTGCTTCTGGTGTCTAATCTTGAAGGTGGTTTATTCTGGCTATGTTTGTTATTACCTTGCTATTAGAATCTGTAACGAGACAGATGCAAAAACGGTTAACATTGGTGTTTGGTTTGTACACTTGACGTGGCCATCATGACTTATGAGAAGCAATAAACCTGTGAACTAATTCTTAGGAATGAATCAATCATTGTTTTGTTGTAGCTTGTATTTTCAGTTCATCTTTTCGTATATATAAGATGACCAAATCCTTACACAACCAATGTACTGTTTGGTGTTTTTTCTATTCTTAGTAAAATTTTACTTAAAAATTTTACTATTGCAGAGAATGTCTAGAAATAGTCCAAAATCTGACAGCCAAAAATAACAAACAAAAATAATCTACTTGTGAAGTTTGATAAAGTGGATTGTGTTAGGTTTAGCGTTGGCAAATCCCATAACATTGTAACTTTCAAGCCATCTCTGTTGTGTTCACTAGAGTCTTTTCATGTTCAAGAGAATGTGTTTTGTGTGGAAGATGCAGCTCAAGATGTGCAGGAAAAACAGTGTTCAACTGCTCTTTGATTGAGGCTTGATCAATTGAGAATCGTGGCTTTTAAAGTCCATAAAATCGATTGTGACTAGATTTTCATACCCTACCATGATTAAGTATGAAATCAATTTGAATATAATTGTCTAGCTGAAAACTTTTGTATGGCATGCTTGTTCTTCCACTTTGTGTGTGTGTGTGTTGTTGCTGCTGTGTGTGTGTGTGTGTATGTTGCTGTTGCTGCTGCTGCTGCTCTGTGTGTGTATGTTGTTGTTGCTGCTGCTGCTGCTCTGTGTGTGTGTGTGTGTTGTTACTGGTGCTGCTCTGTGTTTGTGTGTGTGCTGCTGCTGTGTGTGTGTGTGTGTGTGTGTGTGTTGCTGGTGCTGCTATGTGTGTGTGTGTGTGTGTTGCTAAACAAGTTTTAGAACCTTGATTTGAACAACTTATCTCATTTATGTTAGGTGTGATAACTCAAATGCTTTGTTAGAATTTTTATTATTATTAAAGTACATATTTTGTCTCATAATATGCAGATGGTAATAAACTAATAATGACATTTCAGAATTATTGATAATTTGTCCAATTTGGTCCATGTCGGTCTATTCAGTCCACCTTAGGCCTTTCGGTCCACTTCGATCCATTCAGTCTATTTTGGTCCTTTCGGTCCAATTTGGCCCTTTGATCCACTCGGTCTTATTGGTCCAGTTCAATCGAAAATGACAAAAAGTAATATAATTATTTTTAATTGTTTAATTTAATTATTTGTGGTATTATTTACTATGTTTATGTTCCCCCTACATGATATTATTATTATTTTTTTTTTTATAGGGGTAACAAATTTAAAGATTATGGTATTAAATTTAGTATCATAATCTACAATCTTCTAATGCATAAGTTATTCAATGGAATTCTATTTCATATGAAGATTGTGAAGCTCATCTTACAATGTATAAATTATATAACATATCATGGCAGAAATATGTGTGTTTGGATTGACTTATTTGTATTACATATATGGTACCAATTCTCTTGTTAAAATATGTGTGTTTGGATTGACTTATTTGTTGCGTTGTTGATTTATTAAAAATGGGTGTATAAATGTAGTTGTACATAGAAACAACGGATGCTTTAAAAGGCTTTATATAGATAAGTTAATATTTTTTTTATATATATATAAAAAAACCAAACTCAATATAAAGAATAAAACAATTTTATTTTATTTTTATTAAAACCTCTAGCCTCTTTATTGCGTGCATAGTTAGTTTTTGTGTCTTAAAAAAAAGGTGTAAAACAAAGTGTGCTTGACTGCCATCACAACCTGTTACTTGGTGTTGGGTTTGAAGATATAGTTTAGGAAGTTCTTAGAATAAGAATGTCTACATTGTAGTGATGGATGTAGCAGTGATGCTTCTTGACTGTCTTGGCTACGTAAACGAGTTGGGAACTTTTATGAAGCGCAAACAATGCTGACATATTTACCACATCAGGATATGGCTAGGTTGTGGCACAAAAACATTAGAAGATATCTATTCAATGTTGCCAAAAAACAGGAAACCTACGATATTAATAAGTGTTTGTGTATATATTTATTTACGAAATTGGGTGTTTGTGAAGCTGATAGAGGGAAAGAAAGGAGATTTTAGTAGGTTTGATTTGCTTTAACTGTGTATTACTGTCGAGGTTTCAATATCTTATTTGCTTCCAAGTTCAAGTAGAACTTTTTTCATTACAAAAACAAAACTTCTAACTTGTAGCTATTTTGACTATTATAGCTAGTGATCTTCAAAACAAAATAATAAATATATAATAATTCTGATTAGGTAGAATTATTAGTGCCCATATTGATCACATTAGGCATTGCTTTCTCTCAATAACGTAATAATTGGGTTCTGCCCTTTTTAGCTGATCCAACGTCTAATTTCATGTCAAACACATTAGTGCATTTGGATGTAGTTATTTACTAAAAGCTTTTTTTATGAAAGTTGGATAAAGTATTGTTAATTTATATCCAGAAAAAAAAAAAAAAGAAAAAAAAGAAAGAGGTTTTAAAAATCTATACTTAATAAGTTCAAAACTAAAGGAAAAATGCTTTGCCAAATGGACTTGTTTAGCTTTGAGAAAGGTTTCTAACTATGTACTTGTATGCACAATCCACTCTAATTTGCATGAAACTGCAACTGATAAGCAGCTACTATTGTTGAGCACGTGTACATGTATCTATTAATTAACATGTTCCTTACATGTCTTTCACAGGTGATGTTGTTCGCAAAGATTTGAAATTATAGTCAGAGGCACAAAGTTCACAAAAAATTCCGGTCACTGTGCAAGAAAATCCAGACGCCTCTCAGTTGCCATTCACCTTCATTTTCTATCATTTTATCTTGGTACCCGCCCAATTCCCACGCCTTTTCTTCGTTGTGCTTACTATCTTTCTTAATTTGATGCGTCCTTGCATCTTTGTAACTCTTTTTGTTGTAATTGTTCTTTTCTTTTAATTATATAGATTAAGATTTGTATCATAGGGCTGTATCTGAGACATACGTAGCCGTATGATACAAATTTTGAAAAGATACTTGTAAAACAAACACAGTTGGAACATACCCAACGTGTAGTATTGTATTGGAAAGGGAAGTGGTTTTATATTTTAATGGGTGAATATCTCACTCTTCATATTAATTGCATGAAGAGCTGCCTGAGTGTGTGTGTGTATATGCAATTAACTTCAATTTCCTCTTAATTTAATAAGTTGGGAAGTACCTAAATATAGATATTATCACTTCATACATCTTCTCTTTTGACTAACTTATTTCATAAATGAAATAAATTTTCATAAATTAAATTATTTTCAACCCTTCATACAACTTTCTTCTTGACTAACGTTTTTCATAAATTAAATAAACTTTAAACTCCATAACAAAATGTGACAATCGACTCCCAACAAGTAATACCTAATTACATGGATGCATTCGGTTCTTTCCTGCTAATATGGAATCAACAAATCATATCGATTTGTTCGTAACAATTCACTTAGACCAACTCTTGGAACCTCAAAGGAGTGGGCAACAATATATTCTATTTTGGACTTACAATATCATCATACATAGCATTTAGCATATGCGCTCTAATACAATTTTATAGAAAATCAATTGTGTAAGCAAGATAATCGTTTTTCTATTATATTTTGTCATTAACCAAACATCAATTCCCTGAAAATGAGTTCGAATAAAATAACAATTAAAATGAAGTCCTTGAGGTCAGCGGTGACATAAGTATGTAGTTGCAGATTTTTCTTACAAACAAAAATAAAAGTACTCATAGTTGGTGTGTAATATAATATATAGCTTTCTTATACATCTTACATGTTTACATGATTGTACTACATTGTGTACATGTGGTCCAATCTTCTATTATGTTAAGAATTCTTGAGCTTCATTTTTGCTTCGTAATGGGGGTTTCAGGTAGGAAGACACTGAGCCATCTGTGATTTTTCATCTTCCACAGCTTGTTGAAGATAAGGTAGCTTTCTTTTCATTACTTGCCTTCTGGGAAATGCACCTGGGTGTAATATTTGATTACAATTAATACTTATTCCCTAATTTAGCTATAGTTGCCCTATAGTCGCATTCCTTATAAATGTAGCTAAAACCCACCACAAATACCAGTGTTTTTAAAAACGTAGCTATAGGTATCCTTTGTAAGAAGTACAAAGTTTCACATGATCATAGCTGCATTCATTTTGACTATCTTCTCTGTATGTTACAAATACGACTATAGTTACAATAAGTGAGGCTTTAAAAACTTTAAATCACCCAACACAGTCAATCTTTGTATTTAATTTATAAATTTTGAAGATTCACAACACAAAATCTTAATTTCGTTATATAATTTAATAGAAAAAAAAAATTATGATACATTACTCTTAATAGAAATAGTTATTACATTTGCGTTATTGCTACATGTATGTTGTGACTTGTGAGGAATGCACAACCTTCTTAACAACCTACTTGTAATTTATGAACATGACAACACTTCATAGTTCCTATATATGTCAGTAAATGTTTTCTTCCTCTTTCCATAATAACAGTATTTAATATTTGTGTAAATTTCATATTTACAGATGCAAGTGAAAGTAGTATTATAGTAATTAGCCATTTTAGGTTGAATCACTACTATTGAATCCACAGGGGTTATTCGGTACATATTGAGAAACATACAAATAGGAAAATGATTTTAGCTTAGATTATCACATGTAGGAGACGACTTCTTTGTTGGACATAGTTATCTTGGTATTCTGGATGTTATAATTATTACAATTGCATGCATATGTGATTTGTTAATATCTTATTCCAACAATTATGCTTAAAATATTCCAAACATATCACATTAAGTTATGCTTCATTTAGTGTTACTATTTAGAAAATTGAAAGTATAGGTTATTCTTGATGTAGTGATATATATATGTTCTATGAAAATCTATGCATAGTTGGGTATGTCTGTTCTTTACAAATCAGTAATAGGTCTCAGATCACCTCTGAATCTAATTTGACGGTTTATTGGCTATGCATTACCAAATGTTGTTATAGGTCAGATATTGTTTATCTTGTATAGTCTTGGATAAAAGTTGGATGAAGAAGCAGAGGGATTCAAGGGAATATATTGAAGGTGTACTTAAATTTGTGGAATTTGCATCAAAACATGCAAGCGATGGGAAAATCTTTTGTCCTTGTACCAAATGTGTGAATATGAATTTGGTACTGCCAGGGGTGGCACGTGAACATCTTTGGAGTAAGGGGATGCTTCAAAATTACACACTTTGGAAATGGCATGGGGAATCGGCGGCTGTGCCAACTGCCACTGAATGTGGGAGTAGTCATGTCCAAGAGTCCTTAGAACAATACGGTGACTTTCGTGGGATGTTGCATGATTTGTGCCCCACGCATGGAATGCCACCTGAACCAATGGACGAAGGGGAAACTGTGCAACAACCGGCTCAAGGTCCAAATGATGGTGCACAAAAGTTTTACAAAATGATAGATGATGTGGACAAACCTTTATATGCTGGGTGTACAAAATTTAGCATATTCTCAGCCATCGTTGTGTTGTTCCAGTTGAAGACTCTTTATGGTTGGATGAACAAGTCATTTACTATGTTGCTTCAACTCTTGATGGATATGCTCCCTTCTGACGCTAAGTTGCCAAAGGACCATTATGAGGCTAAGAAAATAGTTCGAGATTTGGGTTTAGGGTATGAGAAGATCCATGCTTGTCCCAATGATTGTATGCTATTTTGGAAGGAGAATGTTAACCTCGAGGCATGTCCTTGTTGCAAAGAAAGTAGGTGGAAACCGAATGAGGCATCTGTTACAAATAATAATGCCTCATCTAGTAAGGGAAAGAAGAAAGCTGCAAAGATCCTACGCTGGTTTCCCTTAAAGCCAAGATTGCAGCGATTATTTTTGTCACCCAACTTGGCTAGTTCTATGAAATGGCATGCTAATGGTCGTACAGAGGACGGGGTAATGCGGCATCCTGCTGACTCGGATGCATGGAAAATGTTTGACACTACGCATTTACAGTTCTCGTCTGAGCCTCGTAATGTCAGACTTGGATTAGCTGCGGATGGATTCAACCCCTTCGGAATGCTGAGTACTACTCACAGCACTTGGCCTGTCATGCTAGTCCCTTACAATCTCCCGCCTTGGTTGTGCATGAAACGGTCATCTTTGATTTTATCACTAGTTATTCCTGGACCTAAATCGCTAGGGATTGCAATAGATGTGTACTTGCAACCCTTAGTAGAAGAATTGAGGGAATTATGGGATGTTGGAGTAGAAGCGTACGATGCATCTTCAAAAAATGTATTCCAATTGCATGCAGCATTGATGTGGACGGTACATGACTTTCCTGCATACGCAGATGTGTCGGGTTGGAGTACGAAGGGTAAGTTTGCGTGTCCTTGTTGTGCCTCAGAGACCGACTCCAAATATTTAAAAAATGGCCGCAAATTCTGTTACATGGGACATAGGCGATGGTTGGGTAGTGACCATGAATTTCGGAAAGAAGATACTTTATTTGATGGATTCACTGATATGTGAGTGGCTCCTGTGCCACCAGTTGTGTCAGACATAATTGTGGACACTGAAACTTTACTTACACGTTGTCTGGGAAAGAAATGTCGAGAAAAATACAAAAAAAAAAAAAAGAGAGGTGAGGCAAACCAGTGTGTTTGGAAGAAGAGAAGTATTTTTTTTCACATTGCCTTATTGGAAGGATCACAAGTTGCGACACAATCTTGATGTGATGCATATAGAGAAGAATGTGATGGACAATATACTTGGCACTTTGCTGAATGTGAAGGACTGGACAAAGGAAAATTACAAGGCACGCCTTGACTTGGCGAAAATGGGAATAAGGAGAGAACTCCACCTACAGCGAAAAGGTGATGATAAGTATATGATACCGCCTGCGTGTTTTCATATGACTGCATTGGAGAAAGATGGTTTCTTGCAAGTTTTGCGAGACATAAAAGTGCCCGATGGATATGCTTCCAACATCTCCCGCCGTGTCAACCTCAAAGAACGTAAGATTTCTGGTTTAAAGAGTCACGATAATCACATCCTGATGCAACAACTCCTTCCAATTGCTTTACGAGGATCTTTGCCATCGCATGTTATTAGGCCTTTGATAAAGTTAGCTTGGTTCTTTAGGAAAATTTGTTCGAAAACCCTTACGGTGTTTGATATTGCGAGTGCTGAGGCTGACATTGCAGTGACGTTGTGTGAATTGGAAAAGATATTTCCTCCATCTTTCTTCACTGTGATGGTACATTTGGTCATGCACTTGCCTACTAAAGCCAAGATTGGTGGTCCAGTTCAGTACCGTTGGATGTACCCCATTGAGAGGTAAGTCATAGGTAATACATGTACAGTATGAGGTTTCATGTGTGCTTTGTAATAGCTAGTGTCAATTACTAACCTTGTCATGCGCATTATAGGTACCTCTCACGCCTTAAGTCTTATGTAAGAAACAGGGCTGCTCCAGAAGGGTGTATTGCCGAAGGCTACATAGTGGAGGAATGTTTAACGTTTTGTTCACGGTATATGGAAGGAGTTGAAACTATATTCTCACGACCCACAAGGACGATGGAGGAGTCAACAGGGGTGGTTTCAAGTGTGGCACTAGAAAGTAGGGAATTGACCCAAGCTCATCGCTATGTGCTATTCAATTCCGAGAACATTTACCAGTTTCGTGAGTAAGTATTATGGACATCAATATAATTGCACGAGAATCCAATGTGCGCTCCGTGTATTAACACTAATACAATTGCCATCTTATGTAGGATGCACAAAAGTTTGACGAAGGATGAACTTCAAAAGGGCCACTATCGTATATCTAATGCTACTATTCATAAGCACCACATGGAGAACTTTTGTGGCTGGTTTAGATCTCACGTACGTGTCATATATTCAACTTTTTAACATTGCAACTTTCCCATAAGTAGAAGGACGGTACTAATTAGACTCAGTTAATTTGTTTGATTATATTAGGTGATGTCAATGACTGCTGCTGATAGGGAAAGAACTGGACTTAGTGATACACTTGTCACGCTTTCGAAAGGGCCATATACTTCAATAAATCAGCTGAAACATTATGTCATAAATGGGTTAAAATTTAGGAGTTCGAATGTCGAGGGAAATAGAAAAACGCAAAATAGTGGAGTTAGTGTTGCCACTGAAGGTGGCAATATGTACTATGGTGTGTTGACAGATATCATTGAGTTGAATTATTCTGGCAATATCAAACATGTGTTATTCAAGTGTAAATGGGTTGATGATCAAAATAGGAGGGGATATAAGACTGATGAGTTTGGGTTTCCTATGGTGAATTTTAATTATTCCATACATAGTGGGGAGGAAATGGTGCATGAACCATATGTGTTGGCGTCTCAAGCTATACAAGTTTTTTATGTTGAAGATAAAAGGCAGAAAGATTGGTATGTTGTCGTTAAAATGAAAGCCAGAGATGTATTTGATGCAGGTATTGGGCCCCATTGTAATGAGGATGACACGGATGAGTTTCTTGAGAACATCCCGTACTCTGTCACTAGTCCTGATGTTGGTAGGGATGACCTTCGTTGGGGTCGAGATGATGTGGAGGGAATGACAATTGATGCCTCTATCATTGGTCCAAGAGATCTTCCTGAAATGGACGACTTGGATGAGTGTGAGTTCATTGATGATGACTCCAACGATGAAGATGACAACGAAGTCGATTACAGTGATGATGAGTAGTGTAATAGGATATTGTTGTGGTATGCGTAATTGTGTTATAGTTAATTATTATTGAAATTATAAGTTCTCATTTGTAAAGGCATATTGCGTGCAAAGTTTGACATTGTTGCATATATATGTACAAACTGTTATTTTGTCAAAATTGTTAAAAAATAAAAGTCTGAACATGTAATCACTAATAACATAGACATATCTTTCCGGTTCGTTCAAGGCTCTGGAGTCACTATGACTCTGCGTATGACTTGAAAAGCACAACCTAGAAGGATTTAGACGTTTGAAAGGGTTGTTATTGTGAATTCCTCCCTATCAGTCTATGACCCTATCCTCTTTCACAATTTGCCTACGGATGTATGTAGTATGTACATGATTTAATT